>NC_079405.1:8449023-8656523 GCF_029220125.1 Pseudoliparis swirei | reverse complement strand
ATTGTTAAAGAGTGATTCACCATAAAAGAACGTGAATGTGTTTATTTTACGGAGCTTTGGAGAGTCGCTGAGTTGGAATAACAATAGAACAAAGAAGACTTTTGTCCACCTCGTTTATTTTACATATATTTATTTTATAGTTTATTCCAATCTGCTTATTATGACTTTCGTTACGGACAAAAACAATTTTTTATGTTCCTATTTTATTAGATTTGGGCCGGCAGTTGCTTTTTTCATTACGAGGACCTCTGTATTTAATAAACAAACAGTTGACTTGTGAGAGTTACAAGATCTTGATTATGATTATTTTGTGAGCTGTACCACCTGGTGGTAATTCTTCTTAAACAACGCCTGCAGTTGATATTTGTGTTTGCTGATCAAACCGAAGAGAAATCATAAACATGCACAGAAAGGGAATGGAGGCCACTGCACACCTGAGCTCAGCTACACACATACACACACTGAGGGAAACCAGTGCTCTTCCCATCAGATTCAGTGAGGACAATTCAACCCACACACACAATCTTTGAATGGCTTACACACAAACACACACAGACACACACACACACACACACAACCAACAACTTCAGAACACAAGGGGATAAAGATACTGTTTCTTGGGGACAACAGTTACTCAAGCAGAGCTCACATTACTGTGCTGCTTCTTGTTTCAGTTGTAAAAATAAAACATAAGAAAACATTAGTTTGAGCTATTTTTAAACCAGTGTACAAGAAGTTGCCTCATCTCAAATTCAACTGTGTGTGTGTGTGTGTGTGTGTGCGTCTGCTTGTGTGAAAAGAGAGTGAGTGACTTGGGGCTCAACATAAAACCACTTAATTACCCATGAAAACGGCAACGTTCAAATGTGAAGTCATCACCTTCATCTTCCTGTTCCATCTCCATCCAGGTTGCAAAAGTGATGCAATAAGCCGCCTGCATGCCTCGGTACGCTCATCACTGATTCCCCAGAGATCAACCATCACTTAACTCCCTTGTGTGAAAGTGTTTTTAATTTCACACTCGGATGTAAAACTATTTACTCGTGGCTTCAGAACATCTTACTTTGGTTGTGCACTTTGTTTATTTTCTCAACTCAAAGTCAGGATAATAGTTGATATGAATATCTCGCTTACTTTACATTGAAGGAAATATTTCTGCATCTATTTAATAGTAGCTGTAGAAGTCTGGGTATTACAAATAATGTATTTCTTTCAGGATAAGATCCCTCTACCTTGTTTGTTTTTTCAATATCATGCTATATTTAATTTGATGTCACCAACTGCATTATGCTGCATCTTCCTTACTGTCCTTTAAACTTGTATGTTGTATGTAAAGCTTTCCTGTATATCGTGCATTGCACATTATGCAGTATTAGTTTCCTTGTGTGACACTTCTGCATCCCTGGGTAATGTTTGTTTTACGGGCTAAAGATATGTGTGAACAATTCATTACCTACGCATTGAAAATGCGGAAGGTAATGTTTTGATCGCCGTGTATTTTTTTTAATATTTTTATTTTATTTTATTTGTATGCGTGTTATTCGCAGAACTCAAAAAGTATTGAACCGAATCGCATGAAATTTGGTGGGATGATTGGTTATTATCCGGGGACCATTTGATTAGATTTTGGGATCAATCGGGTCAAAGGTCAAGGCCAAGGTCATGGAAAGGTCAAAATCTTTTTTTTACCATAGCACGATACATTTTTGTCCAATTGGCATGCAACTAATGCCAAAATGTTCATAATTCAATGCCCAATCTTGTGATATGCGAAGGTATGCGCTCTACCGAGTGCCCATTCTAGTTCATTCTGTTGTACATTAAAATGTAAAGAAGGGTCCCACGTAGCTGAGATCCAAAGAGTTCGTGGCGATGTACCAGAAAACATGGCCCGAGTCAAATCCAGTGCTTGTCTCGGACGAGTTCCCCCTGAGGCAAGGACGAGCGCAGCGCCGAGCAGACTGTATGTGACATGACGGTATCAAACATACCCAAATGGACACACACCGACTGCCCAGACAAATAGTTTGTATGAGTGTAACGTGGTTATGGGGGCAGGTAAAGGATGCACGTACGACACATGCACACGTATGCTGTGTGTAGACGATGAACATAGAAAGACGGGGTGCAGGGAAAGTATATTGTTCCTTCCGTGTGCACTCTGACAGTCCTTCTCCCTCTGGCCCTCTACTAGTTCAGGTCAGGGATGTTAAAGTAAAACACATGTAGGGTAGATAGATACACGTTAATGTAAGCAAACAACAGCCAAATGTCATGGTCCCACTTTGGGAGACGCTGCAGCGTCACTTTTTCCATTGAGTTTTTCCATCGGAAGACACTGGAGCCAACATGTGAAACATCTTGTCAAATGTTCCAGTGTGCATGTTTGTGCGCAAGGATCAGCTCATGTGTGTGTGCACAGGTTGATGTCGGTGTTCCACTTTTGGCATAGTGTGTATGTGTGTGTGTGTGTGTTTGTGTGTGTGTCGTCTTGTCATCTCAGACATCAAGGAATAAGGCGAGGTGTGTCAGAAGTCATTTGGCCCCGATGGAGCCACGCGGCACGCTGCCATTCACTTCGAATCAGCCGCACACTGAGAGACCCAGCTCAGCCTTGGGGGCATGGCCACTGACACAGACACACACACACACACACACACACACACACCTCCTTCACCCCACCTTATTCTGCCTCACAGACACACCAAACACGGGATCCCTACCACGCCTCATCGCCCAGCCCCTGGCCACCCCTCTTGACCTGACTGGACACACACCTGCACAAAAGAAAATGCGCATAAAACACAGACACCTATAATCTCTATGTACACACACGGACGCAGTGGGATGTCAAGGAACACACACATTGAATGCACACGCACATGCACCAGACAAGCCCCGTCTCTCCCACTTATGTTTTTTCCCCTGCCTCCTCTACCTTTGCAGAGATTTCTTTCCTTCCCCACTGACTTCGCTGTCTCCTTCCTTCCTTCCTCTTTCTCTCTCCTCGTCTCTCTACCCCCCCCCCCCCCCCTCCCTCCCGCAACCCTGTCGGAGATTTCAGAGAAAATAGCTGAGGGCCGGATTAGAGGTTGGCTGCCTCTTTGCGTTACCAGCAAAGATAAATATTCCCAGGATGACTCCCATTGCCCGGAGGATGTTTATGTGTGTACATGCTGCTCTACAACCCCCCCACCCCCCCCTTCGACCAACTCCACCAACTCCCCCCACCCCACCACCAACCCCGACATTGACACATGTATATGAGCACATGTGCAAGTTTAAAACGCGCATTTCCTCTGTGCTTAGTGTGACACAGTAGACTGAGCAGAGGGAAATCACCAACATCCACCTCCCGGTTACAGGCTTAACTCACTGTTATACCTGTTGTGTTACTGTGTGTGTGTGTGTGTGTGTGTGTCAGCCAGGTGATAAACGCCACTCTGTGATGTGAGAGTCACAGCGTGGCTGAAGAATGTTGTGAGTTTCTGTGTTTGTGGGAATGTTGATTAGGTTACTAATATTTAAAACACGTAATGTTAATGAGAAAACAATGTGTTTTCAATCTGTAATGTACGAGATTCAACTTTATGCAAGATCAGGTATTCTGAAATCAGGATAAATTGATGTCAGATCATTTATTTGAGATATAAAAAAACTTAAAGCATATAAGCAGAAAACTTAAAGCATATGAGCAGAAGACTTTAAAAAAACATATGATTCATGTTCTGTTTCTCATTTTATTCAAATTCTCCTGCATTTTTTAAAATGTAATAACCAGCTTTCACTCATTGAGATAAAGAGGGGTCATGCAGGTGGCCAACTAACTCAGTAAATCTGCTACTCAGCTATTTCTATCTGAAGCTTCTCATCAGCCAAGATGAGCTCCAGTACATATCGCAGAAAAATGCTTCATTTGTGGAAGTAATATTGTGTTATTCCTCCTGACAAATGTTACACGATTTTCATTAAAAACATGTGTAATCTGACACATACATCTTTTTTTCTCCATATAATTTAATGTCATTTGTCTGTGTTTTGACAAAACCATAATAACCTATTTATGCTTTTGTGTCGTTGTGTGCGTGCACATCAGGATTTATGGTTGACTTTATGACTTTATGTTTCGGAGGCCAGCATTTGTGTCAGAATTTGCATAACAGGAGTAACAATATGCCGTGTTGCTCCTTCATCGACACCACAGTGTGTTCACCAATAAAATGGGAATTCCTGTTTCGCTTGTTGTTGTTATTTTCCCAACGGTTGAGAACAGATAGAAGTTTGGATCTCCTCTGACCATTTAAACATCAGTAAATGTCAAGCTCACTCATGAGATTTTGCATTTTCTTATAATCTAAGAGGGCTAAATGAGAGTGATTTGGTGATAGCAGTAGTTATATGATTTCACAATAGCGGTATGTTGATCTTTTCAAGCGGGTGTTTTCCAGTTCCAGGAAATACTAATGTGCAATATAGTACCTGTCAATAAGGATAGCCAGGTGTTACTGCAATACAATGTGAAATGTACCACATTTCATTTGACAAATATGACATTTTTAGATATATGACTGATCGACGTCTCAATCCAAAGGGTGATTGATCTGCAGTGTGAGCAAAGGAAGAAACAGACAACATCGATATACAGGAAATAGATGACTCTGTAACCGCCATTGTGGATGTGCATCATATGATAAACCTACATTGTGGCTACGTACACAATACAAGACCGCAATAACTCTCCTTGTGCTGCTTTGTGTTTTCTCAGATAGTAAAAACAACTCATAAAAAGTCAAATGATTTCCTTTTCCGGAACTCGAGATGTTTAAATGTTGTGTGATAGACTTTTCCACCGCAAGTGCTTCCCCCTATTATAACTGAATTAAAGAGCGTTTATGATGTATGAGTAATGCACACAACTGATAACACATATCACAGCATTATACCAGTACCAGAACCAATTTATAGACTTAATAACTCAATTCTAGCAGGCCTCTATGGTGCCACCACACCAAAGCACCAGGATGTTGAAGCACAACTCATTCTTCGGGTTCCTTTGTGTATGTCTGTAGGGGATCCCTGTGAAGGAGTCACACTTACTACCCAGGCCGCCATGAGTCTCGCCCAGGGCGAACCGACATCTTTATCGTAGCATCTTCCCAGAACGATAATTACACAGAGGAGGAAGAGCTGGCAGGACTCAACCATGAGTCAGTGGGCGAAGCAAGGAAGTTCCTCACCCGAGTTGACTCTTGAAAGCACTGGTGGGATCCAATCTGATCTGGTCAGAGAGAACACGTGTGTGGCTGTAAGCAACGGAGCCAGAGTAAGGGGAAGTGTCTGAATAAGACTTTGAATTCCTATCGGCTGCTCACAATATTATCATCCGTACAACCATAATAGAACTTCAGATTTGACCTCTCACGTTTAAATCAAGCCTCAGAATAAACAGTTAGAGTATATGCACATGATTTCGTCGGGGGATGCAGATTAAGTTCTTGAAGAAAACTGCTTTAAGGGGACACTTAGAGGAAATTGGAATCAGATGGAGATTAGACAGTTAGGAAATATCTACCCCCCTTTGAGGATAAAGTAAGGAGAAAGGACAGTATATGGGGGGATGTGTTGTGTAGCTCGCGGCACTGGTAACCTGTGAACAGAAGAAATGGTCTTATGTTGTAAGCTCAACTTCTCTGGAGAGCTAATTTACCTATTTCCAAAGGGCATTTACCTTCATCTGCAATAAATCAGTAAATACGCTGGTTTTTCCAACTTTTTTTTCTTAATCTAATGACTTTATTTTGTCTCCAAAGGGACCTTCAAAACAGATAAACCAAAACTGTTAACAGATACTTTACAATACAGAGTCTCTTTCTTTCCCCTACTGCCTGGAGCTGGACGGTGTATGAGTTGTATTATCTGGTAATACTTCCACACATGCAGATACTTTTAGTGTCTTATTCTTTTGTCAGATTTAGAAATATTCAGTTCTTTCATTGCCAAATAAAGTCCCAGTACTATCTAAATGAAAATGATCATATTTATGGGATTAGATATTATGTATGAATTGATATGTGAAGAAAATGTTTTGATGTTTCAGGTTGATGAGCCGGTGCGGTGGGACTTTACTGCTACTGCCAAGCTGTTCAATGGACAGCTGTGCTTTAGATGAGGCGGTTGGTGTAGAGCAGAAAATGATGAGGCATGTCAGAACAAGACTGATATTTTCAAGCTGCATATTTCTTTCTCCCTGACTTCTGTCCGTCTGTTTGCACAAAGCACGAAACACACACCCACACACACATGCACGTATACATTCAGGCCTATACTCTTACTCACATGTGTAATCATACACTCGGGCTCTTATTCATACTCATTCATGCATGCACGGATGAACACACACACACACACACACATACACATACACAACACAGCCGCCATGGTCTTCTAGACCAGGGGTCAGGAACCTTTTTGAAGGGAGAGCCATAAAAGCCAAATATTTCTAAATATATTTCATTGAGAGCCATATAGTGTTTTTAACGTATAATGAATTAAATATGTCTTGCTTTTAATGCGACTTCTGGTGTTGCATGATGCTACGGGGGTGCAGGTGACTTTTTCTTTGCTCCGCCCCGATGCGCGCACACACGCCGGCATCGGCGCTCTGCGGCGCGCGAGTCCGCGAGCAGAGAAATGTTAACGCGAGACGTAGAGACAGAAATGACATGCTGTTGTGTAGAGACGATCAATAACAGACGTTTAGTTTAATAAAAGAACAAAGACGTCTTGAAGAAGAGGACCTTAAACAAGAGTTGGACTGCTGAAGCATTCCAACTAATTACTGCTGCTGTCATCTGGCGCGATAGATAAAATTACAGAGTGGCGGGCGGAGTTTTTTTTTTTTTTACTCAAACTCAAAAGAGCCATATGCCGTCACCGGAAGATCCATATATGGCTCGCGAGCCATAGGTTCCCGACCCCTGGTCTAGACTCATTATCAGAGTTTGTCTGTGTTACGTTACATTTGTACAGATTATTATTCTGTATGTTACTCTGCATATTCTTACACGTTGACGGATGGGAAAAGGCAAATATGTCCGTATTTGAGGCGTCATACCTCTACAGTCAACGCATACAATATACATATGGTATTATACCAAAGATTGTTATCTGTGATGGGAATTGTCAGATTGTTATGATACAATGTACGAAAGGCATGTTACCAGATATCTACTCTCACACACACGCAGAAACACAAATGCACACAAACCCAAAACAGGTGCTTCCACACCAGGACGTGTTTTATGAACTGATTTCCCAACTCTCTGACGGATCCTTGTCTAATATGTAGCCTATGATGAAATGTGTCACCTCACCAGCATCTTATTTTTCTTTCTCCGTGTTGGCAGATCCTTTAAAACAAGTTTTTTTTTTCCTGTATGAAACCGTAGGCTACAATGAATTTCGTCGGTGTTGTGGAAGAAAACCTGGATGACATTGTTGGTCCGAAGGGTGTTGAAAGGAAGCTTCGGTAGGCGTGACACCTTTGTTTCTCACCAAACAATCAGATACAGCGGCAGTTCTCTGAGTGTAAACATGCTGAGATATGAGCTGTATCGCCCTCATATCACAGACATCTGGGATCTCTCTCCTTCTCCCCGGTGCTCGTAAAGTTCCTTTTTTTGTTTTGTTCCTTTGACATGCAAGCTTCTCCAGCAGCGGTTGCATCAGCAGAAACGTTGTCACTGGCAGTCACGCTAATTTGGCCTCTTCTCTTTTTTGTATATCCTGGATAGGCAGGTGCATGCGAGTGTATACACACAACACAATGCTCTCACTCACTCCGGCCCTCAAACACACCCACACACACCTACACACACAAACTGACGCACATAACCGCAAAAATAGGCACAAATAAGCAGAATTTAAACTGAATTGTGGGTTTTTTTCTTCTTTTTTTATGAACTTTTTGCAGTGAATGGATTTCCCAATTTCGAACACTGTTCAAACACATAAAATAAGCACATCTCAGCCAATTCAAAACATTTTAGATTTTTTTTTCACTTTACACAAATAAAGTGACCAATATCAGAACATCATGTGATCTCCATTCCGTCTGACTAACCACAGCAGCAAATAGCTCCGTAGTTTCACTCTCCTCTCTCTCTCTCTGTCCCTCTCTCTGTCCCTCTCTCTGTCACTGTCTCTCTGTCTCTCTGCTGTTTAAAGAGGAGGTACGCCAATCTGACAGTGGACACTGACACCTTTCATCACCACCTTCCCTCTTTATGCAGAAACAGCACTGTGGCCGGATGCCATGGGTAGGTACTGTAAACATCACTCCCTTTCTCTCCCTGCCTCCAACACAATAGCGTCCAACATAATTGAGGCATGCGAGTCATGCGGCTGCAATATGCCAAACATGGGCTGGATGAATTGCTGGGGAAGGAAGGAATAAGCAGAGGGAGGAGGAGAGGAGAAAATGTCTTTATGTCTTTCATTAAATCATTCATGAAAGATTTCTTTAAATCCGGAACAATCGCAGTTGGTTATCAGTTTTAATTTTGGTTGCAAATGAAAATGCAATTTCGAAAAGAGATAAATCCTGGATTGAAAGTTGCTTGTTGACATACAGAAATGTGTAACCGGTAGCCATGAGGCTGTCACACCACTATTCCATAAGTGTTACTACAAGTTGCTTATGGCCATTCCCCCGTCTGCGATGAGCACATCTCCCCCTGTACACCATTCTGCACAACACACTGCAAACAAGTCTGGACAGCTTTGTATCTCATCCCTCTTTGGATAAACATAGGCAGGAAATGAATGTGGTTTTACAATGATTCACTCCATACTGGAAGCATTTGCTTTCAAAAAAATCCATTCAAAGCAGCTTTGGCTTCACATGTTTACTATTTTCTCTTGCTTCGGCAGATATGTATCTTTTCATTTGGCTATTTCCTACCTCTAGAACGCACCTTACCATGATTGGTTTCTGCTCTCCGACTTGGAAAGTTGCGTTTCTGTTTGATGAGTTTTTAGAGTTTTCTATCGTTTTCAGCGGAAAAAAATATGGATCTCTTCTCTTATCTTTGGTGACCGTTTTCTCATGTTCGTTTATAGCCACATTTTTACTTCACATATAAAATCCTCACGTGAACCAACAAAGTTGGTTGCCTTCTGCTCCAGTGACCTAAAACTCTCGAATGCTCTTTCTTAAAACACACTTTTAAAAAAGGAAAAGAATGCTTTTCACAACCCCCGTTGAAGTCTGCAACGGTCTGTTCCTGAAAAAAGTTATGTGCTTGTGCGCCTGATGGTTTGAAATTCATTGAGCACTTTCCAACTACAATTATCACCAATAGCATCTTTCATTCAGTCTATTTCTTGTTTTTAACTTCAGTTTATTTCTTGTTTTTGCTTTATCCTCGACTCCCATTTCTCAGCATAATCCCACATATCTGCATGGTTCTCTTCTGCCCTGCTATCTTTATTAGTGGAGAGTCAAATTGCCTGCGGCCGGAGCTTAAACCATGCAGTACAGCTGGTTAGGGACTGCCAGAGTAATGAGCTTTACCTTCAGCTGAACCATAGCGTCTGGTGCCTGCCTATGGGCATGCCTGCTCTGAAGTGTGGACAACACACAAACACATGAGCGTGTGCACTCGAAGCTCCATCTCTCTGCTTGTTCCCCCCTTTATCCTGTACAGCATAATCCCACATATCTGCATGGTTCTCTTCTGCCCTGCTATCTTTATTAGTGGAGAGTCAAATTGCCTGCGGCGGAGGTAATGAGCTTTACCTTCAGCTGAACCATAGCGTCTGGTGCCTGCCTATGGGCATGCCTGCTCTGAAGTGTGGACAACACACAAACACATGAGCGTGTGCACTCGAAGCTCCATCTCTCTGCTTGTTCCCCCCTTTATCCTGTACAGCTGAAGACTGGAGATACACGTTGCTGTTGGGGGGGGGGGGGGTTTAAATGTTGAGTGACCGTGACTGACTCTTGACTGTGTGCACTGTAAAGCCATTCCCTCTCCAGAGATGTGTAATATTTGAGATGTTATGTCTGTGAGGCCTCATGAGACGGTCCAGCCTGATGACACACCGTGGGAGATGATGCACCACGAGTGCAGGATGAACTTCGATTGGGGAATAGAGGTATGGCGACTTCAGCGGGCCGGGGATGTGTGACTGAAGAGGTGGTCCCTTAGACAGTAGCTTGGCTGATTTTCATATCATTACCAGTCAAGTGTGTGGTTGTTATTGCTCTTTCCCATCAATTGCATGTCATTTCTCTACCAGTGAAATAAAAGAGGCAAAATAGTGAACAATGTATGAACTGCTTGTTTGATTCAGTCGATCTGTTTTGTTATTTGACTCATTCCATGGTTTTGTGCCTTGTTTTTAGAGCAGAAGCGGGCTGCCTCGACGTAAACAAAGTCAACCTCTGCTAATGTCATCAACAGAGAAAAATCAATACATTTATCATCAGCAAAAAAAGCTTCAAGTGGAGGTGCTTTATTTTGAAAAGCAACGCACAGATCTTAACACTAAATCAGGCTGTTCTCACTTCTATACCTACTGAAAGAAATGCACTATAATTCATATACAACCCGCATCATGAAGTCCTATATAATCCATGTAACCACCGCGGGAGGAGGTCAGGGTGAATGGGCGGGTCTTAAATCACCAGACTTTTCACCCAGGAGACCTAGAAAGCAATGTTGACTTATTGTTTTGGAACTTCAAAGTAGTGCCACTTCCATGGTTGTGTTAACCCAAGCGTTTACTTATTTGTTACATACCTTTCGTGCTAAAGTGGAACCACTTTTGTAATTATCTTAACCACAACCACTATATTTTCCGAAACCCGACCAAGTCCTCGTGTTGCCTAAACACCGTAAAATGCAGTTTTGTAGGAAAACGCACACTCAAAATACTCTAGAACTATTCGTGTGATGATCATACAAACCATTGTCTGAGGATATTTACAAAATTAATTGATCAGGAGACAAGATGTGTTAGAATAGGTGATTTAACTCTGCTAAACAATGGATTGTATATAGCGTGTCCTCCACAGCGGAGTGATTGCAGACCAAAAGTTACCATTACAAGCAAGCAGAAGGTCTCGACGCTCACATCCGGCCTTTGGCAATTTGTAAAATCAACATTAAAAACTTGTGAGAACAGAACTGTGACGGCAGCAGGTGGCTTGGGAGAAACTCTCTTGAATGCTTCATCAATGCGACGTGGCATTAACCCCCGCTTTATCCAAACAGTCACAGCCACCGACCCCCGAGCTTGGGAATCGACCATGTGTGGCTCAATGATGAGACGAGGCACTGCCGAGCAGCGAGACACAGACGGATCGATAATCCCTGCTAATCCATAATCCCATTAACAGTAACAACAATGAGCAACAAATGTTACTCTTCAAGACGTATCCGTTTTTAATTGACCCACGAACGACAGTTATGTGTGCTCAACCTCCTGAGGAACGAACACACACCGATGACACCACGTATGTCATCTATTTGTTGTTTTGTCGACTTTATACTCATGATTTCTGATTCTGGTCAAGGAGTGAAAGAGTAGTGTGTGTAAAGCTCAGTACAGTGTTGACCAAACAGCTTGTTCCCATTACTGTGCTCAGACCTAGGTGAACAAGACTTGCTTGTATGTTGCTTAGCAGAGGGAGACGCCAGATGCTCTTCATTAGATCCACGGCGGCAACCATCCTGTGTCATTTATCTGTTTGAGTGTCAGGGCAAATAAGAAAGAGGAAGGGGCTCTACCCAGTGTTGGACTTTGTTTGTGTGCAGTGTGCAAATGTGCTCTTATGTGACAAAGAGTATTTTGGCCTCTTTGGAAGAGACGGGAAGGATTTTTTACATTTTGCGGCAGAGGCTGCAAGAGGCCGGCAAAGAGACGCACGTTCCCTGAGAAACTCGGACATCTGTTGTCTGTGAGAAGATAGCACGGGGAGGAAAACGGGGATTGGGAGGTCCCTGCAGTCCGGTCCACGCCGGCAGTGGCTTCGCTGCTGACTAATTGGTAAGAGGCATATGCGTGAGTGAGTGAAGGAGGGGCGTCTGGGTGGCAAGCCAAAGAGGAAGGAGGACAGGCCACCTCATTCCCACAGGATGAGGGAAAAAAGAAAAGAAAAAAAAGAAACAGCCACCAAAATTCGGGAAAGGACAGAAGTAATGGCTGTTTCCTCTCTTCCAGCCTCTCTCACCCGCCTCCCCTTCCCTCTGTAGCCCTTCCAGACCCAGACTCCAGACTAGCCTCATCCTTGTAATTTAGATTAATTTCTTCCACATTTTCCTCAGGGATTAGGCTGCAACCCACCAAGCCCCAACCCCCCAACCAACACACACACACGCACACACATACACACACTCAGCTCACCCCTACCATAGCTGCTTCATGCTCTCATTATTGGACAACGTTCCCCCACACAGTTACACCCCACCCCCTATACTTCACAACCACACACACGCACACACACACATAAATACTCTCAGTTCTGAGCGTCAATCTTCTAATGTCACCAGATGTAATATTTGACAACACATCCCCTCACCCCCCCACCCCATGCGTAAAAAAAGCTTATTCAGTTCTTCTAAGCTTCAAACTATATGGCGCTTTTCTCAGTTTTGGACTTATCACATAAGGCATGTTGATTTATGCTCAAGTTCCTGCAGGGTAATGTCTTTTCAAAATAAGGTTTCGCAATAATAACACTTAATTTGGTTGAGGAAATAAAAGCATGCTTTACGTTAACTTCACTGACTGTTCACTTATAGAGCAATCGGGAGGGTTTCTCGTGCACTCTTTTTGGTTCAACCTGATTTCCTACATCTTTTAGAAGGTTTTCTATTGAAATAAAGATGCTGGCCATCGCCGATTGGGAACGAGATAATGAAATCTGTGTCAGGATGTTGCAACAAACCACTTCACCGTGAGCTTATCTACGGCTAATCTGACTCGCCATGCTCTCTGACTGCTGTAAAGTGCAGCTCAGCGGGAAAATACCAGCGCAGTTCGCTCACTTTAACTCCAGGTGTGTTTCATGCCACACAGGAGCGAGTCACACGGGGAGGAGACGCGACTCGAGCGTTGCTCACAACAACAACACGTAAACACTGGAACGGATATAAATCCAAGACTTGTAGGAAATGAATATTTGTTTCTTAATTGCATGTTCCTCTTTCCACTAAATTTAAATTGAGTGGCTAATTCTCCTGCCTTGCATTCCTTCTTGTGTAGTGAACGCCAGCTGTTGCTCTTGAGAGGAAGTCTCAGAGAAGCAGATTTTCTGCCTCTTGAAACTCATTTGTTTTCTTTAGCTTTTTTTCTTTATTCGGTGAATTGCCCACCGGTTTCTGCATCTTTTATTTCTCAATTTACTCGAACAGAATAAACACAAGAATAATCTTCATGAACAGAAAGTGTTACAGGAGCATTGCTTGTATTAATTCTACATGAGTCAGGGACTTGAGTACGGCCGACTGGCACTGGAGGTGAGTCGAAAAGAAACAACGTCGAAACGAAGATATGAATCATTGTGAAAAAGAGTAAAATCGAGAGTTGATGGAACAATTTGAAAATACCTAAAGTTACACAGCCTCACAGCAGGCTGCCAACAACAACTCTCCAATAGCCAATCCCTAGTCGATGTGTTCTTGAGCAAGACACTTGACCCTGAATTGCTCCCTGTAGCTTAGTCTACGGGGTATAAATGTAAGTCGCTTTGGATAAAAGCGTCAGGTAAATGACATGTAATAATGTAATAATAATATAATAACATAACCTAATTGGACTGAACATGCACATGCATGATTAGGTAAAACAAACCCACCAATCCTAAAATAGCAGAAAAAGAAAAAAATGTATATATCTAAAGGCCAAGTAAGTATAGACTCTTTCTTTTAGGATGGATGATGGCCCCCCCCCCCCAGCCTTCATGGACCACACTAATGCCTGGAAGAAAAAGGGAAAATCCCAATGAGAAAACAAACCCCACATATACATTTTATTTTATGTAATGTCTTGTTGATCAGTTTAGGGATAAATCCACTAATTGATCCACTAGTATCCTGACTCTGGACATGTGAAAAGGTGAATTATTATTGTTAAATAGGAATGATGCTTTCTTTTTTCCACATGTGAGAGAGGAGCAGGCCACAACAAATAAAGGTGGTGATGAAGAAGAAGGTTTTGATGAGGTTGTGTGGGTTGCTTGCATGAATGGTGAAGATTAAGGCTAAATACTGAACTTTTTTACCGGTGACGTTGCACTTCTGAGGAGTTCATGTCAGTATGAGTAATATTTAGGTTTAGTAGTTGTTATTTTTTATGTACCACTGATGAGTTCACGTAAATCTGCGTATGAGGAGGTCGGGGTCAGCTGCTCACATAAACATAACGAAGTACTCTCGTTGGCTTAACCTTAAGCCGTTGTTTTGTAGCTTTTTTCTCTCTCCTTTTTTCAATTTAAAATGTTAACCACTTTTTTCCAACTGTTTTAAACTGCAACCATGGTTCAGGAGAAATGAATTAAGAGTTGCATGAGAACGTCATTTTGTGGGAGTCAGGGGGCGATCGGATTGATCCCCAAATGAGAGACACATATTTATAATTCAAATGATCATCTACTTCCTGTGCAGCCTGAGCAGCTGGGAATGACCCGTGATTTACACGAGAATCAACTGTTGTTTGTATGACTTGTCGCTTTCAACATAAGATGCTCAGACTAAGGTTTAACTCATAAAGTGGTTTCAGTGGTTGGGAACTGCAACCAAGCGATTAGTCTAACTCCAAATGAGTCCTAATCTAGAACACATTTTAAGGGAAGTTGAAGGGAAGTGGTTGGACTAAATGGAAGGGGTGAGGGTAAAGTTCTCAGTATCTGGGAACATGTTGGATACACTTAAGTCACATTTGTAACAATCAGGGAAGTATTGAAGTCAATATATTTTCTGATTTTATTAAGAAATTGATTAATATGTTTCTGTGTCGCTCCTTCTTGCTTTTTCAGTTTGTATTCTTGAGTCGTCAGGACGCCGTACGTCTGTATGTTCATTTGTCAATCTGGCTCAAATGTCCACCTGATCTCAAGGATGAGCTGATGAGATGTTGGAGGTCAAAGGTCAAGGTCTCTGTGACCTTACGTCAGTCCCATCCACTTAAACACAATATCTCCGGAACGCCTTGAGTGCATTTGGAGAGATTTTGGAGAGACATGGATGTACACAGCAAGGCAATATTTCTAGCTGATTATAGAAAAAGAAATATTTAAAAAATACAGTCACATTGAAATGAGAATTTTTAAAAACATTAATATAACATGCCATTTTTTTGCCGCCTTTTTCCTCTTTCCTGACAGATTTGGCATGTGACTTGAGGTGACCTACATAGAAAGGTCATTCAGTTAGAGCTGCCATGAAATATGACTACAGTTCAGTGAATCTGGAGTTGACGAGTAGCCCTGGGCATTCTAATGAGATCAAAGGAGTATATTAGCATGTCAGATATAATCTCTGGAAAATAAAAGAAGTATACGCATTTCGGTTTTTTTCATTAAAGAAGAAGAGGCGAAGGTAACGGGTAAGCTTAACAAGTCTGTGCTCGCCTCCTTTTCCCAGCTTTATTAGGTGTGTCAGAGCTGTATTACTCACACTGTCTCACAGTTAGAAGGGAAATGTTTGACCAGTTACCTTGTGTTTTGGAAAACATGTGAGATAGGCCATGACACATATAAAACAGGTGTTTGTGGTCTGATTAAAAACAACTGTCTGGTAGCTGTTCAAATGTCACAAGTATTCATGTTTTTTTCCATCTCATAAATAGTTTATTATACATGTATGCACGGTTTGTCTTGACTGATCCTTAATTTGGAAATGCTTGTAAAATGACGGTCAGCTGGTTCCAGCTCTATATTGGCTACTTAAAGGAATACCGTACTACAACCTTACTATGACCATTTGTATATCAGTTACTCACTGCTTGTTACCTTGTATTTTTGTAGAAAAGGTTTTCTCGCGTGTCTCCATGGTGAACAGAGGAGACACAAACTGAGTAAATCCTTGAGGAATGGAGGTCAAGGGTGGCCAGGTTTAATAACAGCCAATCTTTCACCAATAATACTGGATCAATGAGACTTGGATTACACTGTACAAGATGTGAGAGAGTTTTTAAATGAATATTTGATACACTTTTTGCTGTTGTGAAATCTGGCCTCCATTTACCTAAATTCATCAAGTATTTGCTCCCCTCTCAGCTTTTTCGCTCTGAGAAAAGCTTTTCTTGGTGAATTCAAGGTTGCACGCGGCAGACATTTGATACAAATGGTCATTTTGTGGTAGAAGTATTCCTTTGAGATACTCATCTGACAAGCTCTAACTCAGCACACTTGGCCAGAGGGGAACTCCTCAGCTGACGACAAAGGTAAATAAAGTGAGTGGGAGGCATGTGTTCAATAGCTCACGGCTGCCAAAACAAAGGCCCGTCATGTGACTGACAGAGTGACAACATGAAAGACAGTCGTGAGAGAAAAGACAGAGCAAATAACTTCCAATCAAAGCCTCAGACACAGGAAGGTTGATGCCTCAACCGTGTTCAACCGGTCATCAAAGACACCCGAAGTCCACCGCCTCTTTCTCCCACCGCCGCCGCCTCCTCCTCCTCCTTCTATTATACACTTTCTCAGGGCCAAGCGTACGAGCTAAGAGTAACTGAAGGCAGTTAAAGTCAACCGCTGAGAGGGCAGTGAGCCACCAGGTTGACAGGTCTGGTTTTACAGGTTCTGAGGGGAGAGGCTGATACTTGTTTAACTGATAGGTATGGCTCACTGCTGCTGCTGCCTCTTTTACATGCAGTCTGGCCTTTGCAAAACACACACGTTTCACCTACTGACCTCCAGTGCTGGATATATGGCCATCGGCTAATGCAGCACATATGAGGAGAAATGTCAGGGAGTATATAGCATGTATATCGTTGTGGATTATAAGATGCTACTCGTATATTCAGCGTTTCCAATGCTAAAAAGAGCACCAATGTGTTTCATTCAGCCCTGGTTTGGTGTTATTATGGGTAAGACACAAGCTCCTGAAACACATAAACACATGGACCACATGAATCAACAGGAACTGGCTCGGCAAGTGATTATCAAGCAACCTTCAGCCACATGCAAATATCCTCTGCAGTTTTGAAAACACAACACGCCTTTTTTTCTCACAGACATCAAAGGAATCCTCGGCGGCGTGACACTAGCAACAATGAATTTGAATAGAAGAAATATACACCGTGAAACCAGAAGCAGATCGACACAACGCGATGGGGCCCACCTGCTCAGCAAGGAGGAAAAGAAAAAGGTTGACAAAGAAGATGAGCGCTTGGAGAAATTTATTCTGTATATGTTAAAAGTGCTGTATGTTTAAGCATTGAAAGACGTTTGTTTGCACTCAGCTGTGCATCATCACATGGTGTGTGAGTTCTCACTGAGCCACACTGCCTACTTGTGAAGTGAGAGCAGATACTGATGGCCACTGTTCCCTTAAGTTGTTGTTTTTTCTTTGCTGTTTATTAATAGGAGCATCTTCCAACCCATGACTTAACCATCATCTGTGGAACACTGCAACATAAAAATAAAGCACACAAAAAAAGAGTGTGTGTGTTTTTAGTGTGGCCCGGGCAACATCACCGACTCACTGAATCAGCCTTGAGCCTTTCATTTTATTTTTTATTTTTTTCCTGAAACTTTAAAACAGTTTTGTTTTTTTACATATTTTCAAAAAAAAGTATATCATGCCCACTTCCTAACCTCTACTCGATAAAAAACTAACCCATTTATAAAAGTTAAACACATTATCATAAAAAGTGAAACCATACACCAGAATGATACCATTATTTACACAAGCCCATTAAATTACAACATAAATTAGAAAATATTTACATCCAGGACAAGACACTGGATTAAATTCTATGTTTGGAATTTCATGTCTAATTTAAAAAATTTAAAGAAAGAAATATATACATTTACACACATTCTCACAACAAACATACACTCTGGCAAGACTGAAGTGGTTGGTAGCTTGGTGGTAACTTGTTTTTTTTTAAATACTAAGAATGCTGAATGGTCACAACAAGAACGCTGCCAGGTTGAAAAGATAGAGTAACAATGGAAGCATTGCTGTCTGTAATCCACATGAACACTGAAGAGGCTGTGAAGTCTCTGGTTTGTGACCAAACACAGACTGAAAAACCCAAAATCGTCTCTTTCTCATTTCGGGCCTACATAAGATTCAAATCATCTTCCATGAATAAAGCACAATAACACTGTATCCATTTTGAAGTGGTTGTACAAATCAAGCAAAAAAAAGAAAGAAAACGAAGTGGATTTTCTTCTCTCTCTTTCTCATATAAAATTTTTCCTTTTGCAAGTCCATTGAGACACAGGAAATCAGAGGATTTGCCTGCAGACGGAGCAGGAGGGGGGTAAGGGGAAGAAGAGGGGTGGGGGGCGGGGTGAGAGGAATTCACAGCCACAGCGACTCATCTTGAAATGATGTCCTTTAGATGGGGAAAAAACACAGTATGCACTTTGTTCTTTTCCTCCTCTTGTCAACATGGGAGCCGGTCCGATAGTCGTAGCGTCGCGATATTTGGCAAACTATAAGGAGCCGCGTGGTGGTGAGTATGATATGGTGCGTTCAATGCCCGCACAATCTGGGCTCCCATTTGGACCAGTTCACAGAGGCGTTCGTCATCAGGGCTGATTTGTAGCCAACTGGATGAGTTCTTAGAAATCCTCCACTTCTCAAAATACAGGATGGAAATTCAACAGTGCAGGGACACACACACACACACAGACACACATACACGCATGCGCACAGCTCTCAAAATGACAATACTTATCAATCAATATTGATTTTTATATATTTTTTTATCCAAAAAGGGCAGACAGGGCGCCAAGATTAAGGGAATCGGGGGTTCTCAAGTTCATAAGGATTCTCCTCTGAGCTCTCATTTCCTGTGCTTGTCCATTTTGTCTGCAGATTTGCTTCCACTGTCTGAGGATCCCTGGGTGTCGCTGCCAGAGCTCAGGTACATCTTGTCCACTTGTTTGAGCGCCTCGTTCAGGTAGTTCTGAAGCGAGGTCATGGCGGCGCAGATGGCGGGAGAGCCAAAGCCATGAGTGATGAGGCTGAAGTGGGTCAGGCAGCCTTGGATTCCAGGCTCCATGATGGGGGCCGGCCGAGAGTTTCCCAGAGGCGAACGGTCCTGAGTCAGCAGGTCGGTGAACTCCTTGCAGATTTGCCTGTTGGTAGAAAACAAGAATAATTTAGGAAGTGGGAAAATACTTACACAACACGAGTCTGCAGGAAATCAAGTCGGCCCAATTCTCCAACAATCAATAAATGCTCCGGCAGCAACATAAGAATTCAGGTAAATCCTACCCTGCTAGTGTATTTCCATTCAAATTAAATACGAGCGTAAAGACAGGACGCTTACTTGGCAGCGAGGAGCATGTTCTTGCGAGAGTTGACCTCGTTGCGTTCCACGTGCGGCCTGCCGAGGTATTCAGCGATTGCCTTTGCAGGAAACTCCGTCTCACACACGTAACCGAAGTCTCTCGCTAAATGAACCGCTTCACCTATCAGGGAAAAAGAAAGAGAAAAAACTTGTCAGAGAATAAACGAAAGGAGTAAAGTTAACACTTGGCTCTTGGTCTCAAACCAAGACTGTATAATCATGAAAGAATAATGATTATTATTATTATTTACACAGTCGTTATCACTGCGTGTCCTCCGGCACTCTGGGCAAAGATCAAATGGCGAGCTGGCCGGCATCAGCAATTTATCAATTTGTGGAATTATACGAGCGGCTCCATTTTGGACCTGATGCACACAGAGCATCAAGGCGCATGAAGCGAAGCAGTTGAACAACAGAATAATCAGCTGTGCTCAGTCCTCTAGCCAGAGGGGAAGACGAGCCAGTGAGATGAATATATTTCCGTCTCGAGGGTAGTTAGACATGGTCATAATGGGCTTATGTGGATAAATGCTAGCAGAGAGTGCCCACGGCTCTACAGCACCGCTTATTGATAGACACGCACGTCACTTGAGGATGCGGGCAGCTATTCAGAAGCACAATCTTTAAGGTCAGCAGGCCCTCCTGGCGAGTCAAACACAAGATAACAAGGCCTAATTCAGCTTTGAAGGTCTCTAAATAACACACGCCTCCAGTCATTCTGCTGCACAGAATCATCGGCCCATTTATAAGAATTGGGCATGTAGGGAGCAACAAAATAAATATTCCACCTCAGCCCCGCGGCAGGTAGATGTGATTAGAGTGATAACGTTTTTACGATGAGGCGTCACAGGCATTGACGAGGAAGGGTGAAGGTGTGCCGTTGATCTTTATAGCAGCATAACTCCTTGATGTTAAATGTGTGGCCTATAGTGCCGTGTAATACGTAATAACACTGTCGTAACAGTGGTAGAGTTGGTGCCGGAAAAAAAGTTTTTCCAGACACTAAGCTAAAAAAAGATCAAAATAATCAATTTGATCTAAGATAGTTCAAGGAGTTACTCGGCACAAAGTTACTTTCGTTCAAGTATTTGAACAATGAAAGATGTCGGGCGACATCTTGATATATTGAACACGCATAACTGCGTGAATGAGATTGACGTTCTCGCTCTCAGGCAGCGACATTCCTGCCGCTGCAAACAGCAATTACACCTGTGCAGGCGCACTGCACCACTGAGTGACATGTCCTACCTTCCACGAGTGAGGTAAGTAGTGTGACATTGGCGGCCTTCCTTCTTCCCGCAGGCAGGTTGAGCCCGATCTTATCCAGCTTTTCTCTCAGAGAGCGACCTCCATTTTTCGACTTGGCTCTGCAGAAGAAGAACACAAAAAATACGCGTTATATATCTAACAAAAGTGTTAAACCCGTTCATGGGGTTATTACAAAATGAACATGGCGTTCGCCGATCTCCTCGCACACAATATTTGGTTGATTTGCGTTTGCTTGAGAGCAACACATTGGGAGGAATCGATGTGTGTGAGTATTGTGCCGTCAGCTAAGATCTAGAGATTGCACACACAACCTGTCAGAGGAGGTCTTGCACTCACTCCTGCAGAAGTTCTCATTGTGCACTCTCGATAACAAATAAATCGCACAGAGAGGCTCTCCTGACCCTCTCAAAGAGTAGCGGAGAACACCACTCGCACACGCAGGAACATTTACACTCCCCACTTGCGGTGGCCGATTCGGTTTTACGCATGACTGCAGGGCGAGCTCTCCCTCCCCGTGGCGGGTGAGAGAGGGAGCATCTTTAGGGAAGCATGTGTGTATGGGTGCCCCCACCCCACCCCACCCCCCCTCCGCTAACGATCCCCCCCCTAGTGCGATATGACCTACTTCAAAATGTCTGCGATCGTGCGTGTGTGTGTGTGTGTCTGTGTGTGTCAGCGTTAACACAGGCACATGGGAAGTGGCAAACGTGCACTCCAAGCACAAAGTGCTCCGGTCAGGGGTGTTGTGTACGTACAGTAACCACACAGTCCCTCAACAGACACACTAACATATGTGCCATAAGGTCAACTGCTCTGCCACAGATATAAACCGACCCGCGCTGCAACCCCTCACAAACACACACACACACACACACACAGACACACCCACGGAGTCTTCCGATTGGTACTGACTCTGTCGATGATCCCCAGAGGAAGCACGGAACCAAAATGTGCAGACCACAGAAAGAATGTCGTGAACCGTACGCCGAAAAGAAAATGATGAGCCTGAGCGACTGAGACGAGCTGTGCTTTCAGAAAAGCTTTCCCCATGTGCTGCCGAGCTCCAGTCTACAGATCTCGCCGCTACTCCACAGTTTGGACATTCTTACCAAGCATGCAGATAATAGAGATATAGATTTATTTATTTTTTACTCAAATGAAATATGTTTAAATTAGATTCCCGTATTTGTGGGTGACTCAGTGCTGCTGTATCCCTGGTGTTATATCGAAGACTTTCACAAACAGAAACAAGGAAATTATGATCAAATCCAACTGTCATGTTGAGTGAGTCTGAGCTCTGACCTGCGTAAAACGCCTCCCAGTAGCGATGCATTGAGGCACTCGGGGGGTGACAGGCGTCTCTGGACCTCGGCCACGGTAACCTTGTACTTGGAAGTGGAGCTCAGCAAGGACAGGCGGCCCGGCACGGAGCAGAACACCTCTGTGGGGTTTGACACCATGCCCAGCAGGGACTCTTTCTGGAAAGGAAGACCCAGCACGTTGCCTTTGGGGAGAGTGATAGGCCCTGGAGGGTGAAGGGAAAAAAATATTGTGTAAGCGGAAGAGTGTATAGAACAACAAAAGGAAAAGCAAAAAAATCATTTTGTTTATATATTCACTTTTTCCTGTGTATGTACATTTACTCTCATCTTCCTTATTATTTCTGTGCTTTCTTGTACGCAATCACAAGGCAGAGTGTGTGTGTGTGAGTGTGTAGCTCTGCACGACTGACAAAAAACAGTGTCTGCTGTAGGAAAGACTTTGGAAATATGGTGTGGTTTTCCCAACATCGAATGCCTGATGGTTAAACATCTAGAATGCCCTCATGCCAAACACTATCCACAAACAGATACACACACACACACACACACACAGCCTCTCTTCTAAGTCACAGATACACCTCACTGCTGTGTATTACTGGGTCTCAAAGATTCTAGACAGACAATGTGTGCGTGTCTGTTTTTTTGTGCTGCTGGTTCTAAAGTTTGACGAAAGCCCCCCCCCCCCCCTCCCTCCCCTCCCCACGGACAAAATCAGTGACAGTCATCGGACAGACAAAACAGTACAGCACAACTACAGAACATAGCTATCTCACCCGCAAGAATTCCCCCCTGATAATAAGTCCTCTGTAAGCGATCAAGGTTCCTGCCACCTCGTAGTCCTAATACTGAGACAAAAATCACAGTCACACAAGTGCTTTACGGCTCCTCCGGGGCACACGGCTGGGAGTGACATGCCATTGTTTACCAGTGGAAAACCTAGATTGCCCATAGCGTTGGGGCATGGGAACATAATAATGAGCCGTCACATGTCTGTGCAAAATCGCTTTGTAGTTGCTTTCTTCCTGTGCGTCATAATATTGCAAAAATATATGCTATAATGCTCTCGAGAAAAACAACAACACAATATTCACTGTCTAGTATCACGTGCATGTCATCATATTAACCTCACTGTCGTGGCGTAATAATGAGAAAACTAAAGTATGAGGTTTACATTTTAATAGTAAGTAGTAAAACCTGTATTTATGTTTACATTTTATATATGTTTACATTTTTTTAATGTTTTTTTGTTCTTGTTTTTTTTTCAAAATCTATCTATCTATATATCTCTCTATCTCTCTATCTATATATCTGTGTATGGTTTAAACAACTAAAAAGAAAGTTAGAGGCAGCAGAATAATGTTGCTCAAGCTGATGACTCAAAGTCGGTTTAATAAAGCCCTTGTGACAAAACAGCGGGAATAAGTTCTCCCTCAAAACAGTTCATGTCCCAACAAATAACTAAACTGTCCTTCACATGCGAGCCTCATGCCACACCCCGGCTAAAAGCTGGTTCTGCAGAGCCAAACACTGCTTCAAGATCGACTCATAATTTCCTGTTAATGTCAACTGAAAAGAGCTGCGATGGCAAGCTTAACCAGCCTAAAGATGATCCAAAGCTGTCCTCTTCTCTCACAGTCAACAGCGAGGTTGTGAGATTGCTCAATTTTCATGTCTTGTCAGCTAGAGTCTGTCGTTTTTGAAAGGGATCAGTTCTTTCCCACTGGGCATCCATTCAAGCACCTTCACCAACAGAATAGGCTAAGGATCACAGCCGGCTTAGATAAGTGCATCTCATGGCAATGAGGATTATCAGTGTATATGCAGTGCAAGTACAAATACAACACTCCTCTTTCTCTGAACTGAGTGCCCTGACATGCCACTATAGTAATTGTTATGACAATTGTAAATATGTAGAGAGTGAAAAAAAACATTGTGCACACAGTACATTTCTAGCCCTTGCCAGTAATTACTGCATATTTATTTGGTTATACAAAGACAGCATATCACAAAATGTGTTTTTTTCTTTTCTTTTCAAAGTAGGAGAACTGCGGGGACAAAAACATGCAATGGACTCACCTTTTTTGATGACTGTCTGGTCTGCCATAATATCACTGTGGTCATCTACATGCTGATAATAAAAAACAAAAAAAAAAAAAACAGAAGCAGCATTAATTAATTGTGTGTATTGTTAAGCAACATAAATAAATAAACTAATCATAGATACATAGCAAGTGGAAATTAATGTGTGTACAATAATGCAAATGTGTCTTTTTTTCTCTCTTTTAAGCAAAGAAAATAATATGGGGAACTGTTATTGTATTTCTATCCTCTTATGTGATATTGTCACTGTTTTATAAACTATAGCCTAAGTGATTTATAAATATTAATTGTAGCATTATTGTATGCTTGCATGGTATCTTTAAAAAAAAGTATTATGAAATTTGGCTACCTGTTTCAGCAAGTAAATCACGCACGTGCACCAGCGACCTCCACACACCTCAACGCCTATAGCGCCATTGAAAGTATGCGCATCAATTAGAGCCACTCACTTGAACTTCCTCCAGTCCGTGCCCCATGTCGTGCATCCCCATGCTGTCACCGATAACCGACGACTCTATGCTGTGCACGTGCGGAGACAGCAGCTCTGGCCGGCGGAAGCCTTCCCTCCTCACCCCGGACGAGCCGTCCAGGCCCAGGATCTGACTCGCCAGTCCGCTCCTCCCGTGCCCTCCGAGCCCCTCCTGGGCCTGCCGCCCCGGCCAGTGCTGCTGGTTCGACGACTGCGACTGGTGTATGGAGTTGATGTTGAAAGGGTCCCCGAGGTGGGAGTAGGGGTCACCGGACTGCGGGTAGGAGATGGGCTGGTAGGGAGGCGGGAAGTACGGGGGCTGGAAGTCCGAACTGGCCGAGTGTGAGAGGGAGGGAGACGGGCTGTAGAGGTGCTGACTGACCGCTGGCAGGTGGGGCAGCCGGGGGTTGCCATTGCTGTTGCCGTCGTGCCTTTCCTGAGGGACCGAATATATATACATATATATATATACAGGTCAACTGATACAAACACAAAATGGCAGGTAGTGGTGACATGTATCCCTCCAGGGAGTTATGTGTCTGTTACCCACTGGCATGATATCTACAAAAGATAGCCTAATGGTTTAGAGAGGATTGCGTGAAATATTATGAAGACTTTGCATTAAAAAATGTAAACAAATTAACGTAGTAGTATTTGTCATATTATTAGCGTGGGAAAGGATATTTTGTTATTTAAATTGAATTGGTTATTGAATTATTAGATTTAATTATGTTCTCGTGTGTTAGTATTTACCCAAAGTATTTGCCTGATAAACTTTTAGAAAAAATAAGTGTTATATTGATTACAATTATTACAATAATAATAACAAGTAGTAGTTGTAGTAGTAATAGTAGTAGTAGTTGTAGTAGTATCAGGTATTTCACGGTTGTTGCTGTCCTCGAAATAATTATCGTTCATTTCTTCTGAAAAGTGTTTGTTGTTGTGTTTTGCTTTTTCCAGCTTGCGTCTCAGCTTCTTTCTTTTTTTTTGCTAAATTGATTGATAATTTCCATTTTATCTGCATGTATTTGATCATTTACATTAGCATAACAATCTACCTCATCCTAGTCGTTGAATGGAACACGTGTGTAACATGCCAATAGAAAGGCACGCATATCCCCCGTTTTCACAACTATCGAAACTTACCTCGCAGTCATCCTCGTACTTCACGTTGTCGGCTAATTTCCACAACATTCTGGCAGAGAAAAAGGCTCTCTGTTACCAAAAAAAACCCAGTAAATAAAAAATTACAAAATCTTGTCGCCTGCGAGTTAATCCAGGTATGAACAAGTCAAAAGCTTCCTGGTGATCATGAACCACCGCCGTGTTTCTTCAGCTGCTGCGAAGAGACCAAGTCGTGAGTGAAGGCTAAAAACTCGACCGACCTGACTATCCAACCACATATGTGAGTTTTCCCAAAAGCCACTATGGGAGAAAATAATCGTTGTCAAGCAATATTTCCCCCCCACACACACACACACCCCTGTCCGGTCTCCTGTAGTTATGTTGTGCAAGTGGGCGAAAAACGGTGCATATAAGAAACTTGACTCCCTCTTATGGAGAAAAAAGCGATGTTCAGTCTTATTGGTGCACACGTTACAGCACTGAAGGCTGCACAGCCGCTGCGAGGGGGCGTAACCCTGCGCGATGACGTCAGCGAAGGAGGTGGAAAAGGAACACGTCGCTGATTGGCGGGACATCGGAGCCAATCAGAATTCTGTCCGTCTGTAAAGCGTCAGGACAGGTAAACGGTAAACCCATTGACTTTACTGGAGGAAACTTCTCGGTGGTTCACGATTTCTCACCGCCTACCAGTGGGCTTTTAGCGTGTTTGTTTTCATCAGGGACATGAAGCCAGGGCTTTTGGACGTGTAGGAGGACACCTGAAGGCTCAGTGTAGGATTATATTCCTTACAGGCATTATTATATGCACGCTAATGACGAGGATATTGAACATGATAGTTCTAAAAATCATAAAATAAAGAACTATTTTGCACGGTTTGCTGAGTAAAACAAAATAAATTAATAAAAAGCTTTAATTGTGAGTGACATATGATTTATTTTTAGAAGTTTTACAACTCGGATTAAGAAGTGTTGCAGTTTAGGGTTGCTGTAGGTTACAGAGGACCTCATGGTGACGTTATGACGCTCAGGAATGCCTCTCGGCCAATCACAGTGCTCGGTTTGATGATGGTGTTCTTAATTAACAAATGAAGAGAAGCGGTATGTTCTGACGATGACAAAGAAGTTTCAAAGTAGGTTAACAAAACATATTGATTATATTATTGTTGTTTAAATATGGAAGCATCAATATAATTAACTGCAATTATTTAATAAGGCCTAAAATAAAATAAATAACATTTTAATTAATAATATGATCATTAGTAGTAGTATAGCAGTAGTGGTAGTAGTAGCATACAACAAGCTAATGTATAATAATGTACAATAATAGTACCTTATATCACTTTACTAAATCCTTGTGCTCGTTTACCCAATAGAAATAACTTGTATTATTGTTTTAGTTGCAAATCAGCAAGATATTAAGTTGAGGCAACCCTGTGATTTAAATGCATGATTAGAATAAAAGTCATTGAAATAGACCCATGACATTGTGATGTCGGTGTTTCACAGTGGTGGCTAAGTGCTTGTTTCAAACCGCAATAAGCCCGAGGGTTCAGCAGCATCTTTCGCTCAACAACCAAAAAAACAAAACAAAAAAAGCTCAAAGGATCTCAACAAACAACTCTTTCTTCACTTCATTTACATTTTTGGTGGAGCTTTGCAATGTCTAAAACAAGCTTGCTTTGAAGCTTTGATTTGCATCAAAACCCAGAAGTGAGAACAAAAGATGTTTGTTTTCCTCTTCTTTTTTTATTCATAACGACCAAACAATCCATTCTTCATCTGACGGTTTATTCCATTTTATTTTACTCGTTATAACTTTTAAAATTCATTATGAAATATCTCCTTTCTCCGGAGTGTGGGCAACTGAGTAGGCTAGTTGTGCACTATTTTGACTAATTTAATGAATTAGTTCTGTATCAATTTGACAAGTTCTAAATGTCACATTATAATATGTGAGATTAATAGACGGGCCTTTGTCCCGAGCTGTGCCTGCATGGGAACAACAGGACGTGCCTGCTGAGGATTATCTGTGTGCTGCGTGTTGAACCTTGGCTTGTTGTGATGTGAAGCAGAAGGGAAAAGCCGCTGATTAAATGTTATTTTACGTCGGCAGAGACACACATCAGATCTAATGAGAGTTAGTCACGCTTGGCCTGACGCTGATGTTTCCACCAAATCTGATGATGCTCAGCTTGTCTTTTTAATAACAGTAGACTGCAGTGATGTCAGGTGTAAAACAATAAATGGATCCAGGCCGGGACGCATTTAAAATGTCACGAAAATATATAAATTCTGCTTCAGGATTTTTTTTTCAATTGGTTTGCTATAGGGGGGTCTATACAATATGGTGTAATACCTTATGTTTCAAGGCTGATTTATGATGTGTCTCTCCACAATAAAATCAAATTGAAATGTAAAAAATGGCCCGGAAAACCAGCAGCACATAGCAACATAATAAAGGGCACTATGATATGGTTATATTAATATACTGTAAATTATCGACATTATTGTATATGACCTATTGAGTATATTGAAGTACTTTTAAATTACTCAGTGGTATACTGGCTGCACGTGAATGTTTTATGATATCCATCTGTTCCTGCAGAACTCGTATATACTTTTATAATTCAATAAAATTCAATAAAATAGGCTGTGGTTAGATGGTTAAAATCATCAAAGATAAAATATGGCAAACTATATATTTGTATTTATGTTTCAAAAAGCAGTATTTAGCAATCCAGCTGCCTGAAAGCGAATCACTTGCAGTTCTTGAGAGAATAAAGCCTCAGTCCTCATGACATCACGGGTTGTTCTAAAGCTCACACTCCCTTTGCGCCGCGCCATAACAAACAGCTGATTACGGTGGAAAGTAGTAAAACAACCTGAACGTGATGCAGGTTGGAGTTTAAACGAAGTCATCTGGAAGAGAAAAGAACTCACCCTCCAGTCTATCCTCTCCAGCACCGACATCTGCAAGGCTCGAGTCACAGCAATCCCACTGAGAGGCAGCGAATGAGTGAAACCGTGAGAGGTTCACGGCGCCGACTTCACCTGACAGTCGTGCAGTGCGCATGCGCGGCGCCAGTGTAATACACCTGAGTGGGATAAATCAAAACAATCCGTCGATAGTCCCTCAATGAAACACGCATTTAAATGATGTTTTGTAGAAAACTGCGTGCGCATTCATATTAACGAATATGAGAAAAGGGGTGCACAAATGTATTCAACTTTTATTTTATTTTATTTATTTTTTATTTTTTATCAAATAGGCACGTCCTACCATGATTAGACCTATTTATAACCAATATGCACGTATTGGTAATGTAATAATCATCTGCTATAGTTGAGTAAAAATATAAACAATGTCATAGAAGGTAAAGTGTAAGAAAGGGTGAAAATAAGACTAAACTTAGATGAGGTAATTCCACCCCCAAAGCCACATGGCCTCGGGCTGACCAAAAGAATCTGCTTTCAAAAAGCCACTGAAGCTTTTTAAGGCCTAAAATGTCTGTTGTTATCTGATCTCCCAAATACTTTAGCTAAACCCAATGACGAGATCAAAGTGTCTTGAGTATAGCTTACATATCTTGTTTTAAGAAAATCATCTCACCTGTCCGATCTGCAGCCCGGACACCTGTCATAAAATAAAGTATTTTCAAACAATATAGTTTTAAGTAAGGACATATAACAAAGGGGACCATGCCTGTATTCAGATTCTCCACACACAAAATGTAATTCCTATTTCCAATGTTTATGGATATTAATTGCAAACGGACAGTTTTCCCGATTTTTTGTTTCTTGAGCGACACATCATCGGACAATTCAACTGCATATAACTAGAGGCCGGACTATGATTTCCAATTAAATTTTAAATAAAAATATTAATGATACCCATATGGTCTTAATGAATAAAAATGTACCATGGAAGTTAAATAAACGTCATCAGAAGTCTGCAGTCCAACTGAGCGACGCAGGGTTTGGCCAATCATCTTCAGAATCATCCATTCACAGAACAAAATAATCTGGGAGCTCCCAGAATTATGAGGCCACAAGCAGCCAATTATGTGCTATAAATAAAATGCTTAAATATATCAAATAAACGAAAAGGCTGTTAGAAAATGCGGTGACCGTCTTTGCTCCTGCGCAGATAACGAACTTTCTCTGGTGACATTACAAGAGGTCAATACGAAAAAAATAGAAAAAATTACATGAGTTTATGTGGTTCTTATTATTATTATTATTATTGATGCATTATTTTTCAGGAAACCATATATTCAATGATCTAATGTGCGCAAAACAATAGAAATCAACAACAGAACTACATAAAAAACTGCTGCTGGACGAAGACAAGAGGACGCATTGTTTATTTAAATTTGTAGCCACAATGATTGGAATATTTATGGTGTAATTTACATGTAATGAGAAGCAGGCAGACCCCTCTTTGTATGTTCTTGTTTTACCCTGGGACCACAGTTTAAGTCTGTCGAGTCACACAGCGTGACAAGCACTCTGCCGCCGCCTGGTGGCCGCATCGTCACATTACCACAGAGCTCCACGTCAACCAATGAGCTCAGTATACGTGTTAAATATTATATAATTCATTTTTTCCCCAATTCAGATTATATTCTATTGCCCAAAATTACAAATTTGCCTCGGACGGCTTTACAATCTGTGCACATACGACATCCCTGTCCCAGGACCTCACATGTGATCACGAAAAACTCCCCAAAAAAGGGAAGAAACCTTCAGGAGAGCAACAGAGGACGATCCCTCTCCCCAGATGGACAGATGGATGTATGTCATGTGTACAGATGATGTGTGTATAGATGTCTGGACTACGGTTGGGTTCTAAACGCGTCGCTGTGTCACCACTTGCTGCTCATAGATGCTCCTTTTAAAAACAGAGAAACGTTCCTTCAAGCTGAAAACAGCCTTCTGGTTTCAACTCTACACTTAAATCATTCTGCACGGCAAACGTTAAACGGTCCAAGTGAACAAGCAGAACAATGTATTTTGACTAAAGTAAACCCTACAGTTACATTTTGAATGCATTATTTTTATTTGAGGTTTACAGTTTTGTCACCTTTACAGCTGTAATATATCTGAATGGGCTACTTTCTGCACCACTGGGCTAACCAATCAGAAACAGTTGTTTTGATCTCCTGTGCCATTCGAGGATAACTATGTGCAATACCACACAGTGTGTGTGTCACTGCAACCAAGCAACACGTCTGTTTTTGTAATATGAATTTGGAGTAAGATGCTGCCAACACCATAAACACTGAACTTCACACCAGTTGCCATTTTCACACCTCCGGCATGTAAACACATGTAAGCTGCTGTAATTAATACAAGCTTTTTAGAACTTGTGTTGGGTGTGAATCTTCCCTTGAAGGGCACATGAGGGAATTGTTGCATCGGTCATGAACAGTAGTTATTGCTCTTCGTTGCACGGAGAACACACAGAACAAATACACAGCAAAAGACAAAAAGAGAGGACAAAAAGGACTGAATATAAATTTATTTTTTGACATTTTGCTTGTTACATGCAAAAAGAAAAAAAGTAACGTAAGAAACGTACCTGTCTGAAGAAGAGTGTGTGGCCCATGTGACCATTCACTATATTTTGATAATAAACTGGAAGCCAACATAACATATTTGTTCTTCCTTATGAAAAAACTTAGTTGGAAGCACCTCGTTTGGAAAAAGATTGTTAAATAATGAAGCTTGTGACGTTCAAGAATAACGATCACTGTTTGACAACAGCTATAGGTACGTGTGTCGATTTTCTGCCACGTGCACTATGTTGTTGATTCCTGAGCATCAGAAGCTTCAATAAACAAACAAGATGCGAAAAACTGTTTTCATGTTGTTAACCTAATTGAACCAACTTCAAGAAAACAAAAACAATGCCATCAATATATATTACTTGAACGCCCTGTGCTATGTGTTGAATGTTAAACAAAGTGTGGCCGAGCTCACGCTGACAGCTCATAAAATGGTAAACAATTAAAAAATAACGAAAGTAAATAATATCACCGTATGACCTGCTTTAAAGATGTAGATATTTAACTTCCTTATATTTGTTTGCCTTAAATTAAGCCTGACATTAAAATCTTGACATGGGCTTAATTTGATCTCTGATGAAATCACTACAAAAGAGAACCTGCACACTGTCCACTAGGGGGCAGCAGAGGTGCAGAGATAATAAGAGTCGCCATAGCATCAATTCCCAGAGCGCTGGGTGACTGGGAACACGGAGATCCTGGAGAGAATACATCGGGGAGGAAGGCTACAAAACAAAGCGGCTGAACAGCTCGGGGAGCCATTAACAAAATGTTGACAACACCTAAACACTGAGCTGCGGGGGACTGATGAGACACACTGGGAATGAGGACACACGTTGGTGACATTATTAGAGGTCATGTGGGTAATGTGTAGAACTAGCTTCATCAGTAATGGGCCATTAATGGGTCACGGTTTCTGGAACACTCTAAAAATGGGCGATCGTTGCTCCGAGGGATGGATACTAGAAGTGATACGGGGTGTGGGTGACCCAGTTGGACATCTGGTCCTTCGTGCGCTTGGCAGAGCTGTGGGTGGTGAACAGGGACTTGAAGACCTCAGACTTCTCCGTCATCTCCTGATAGGACCTTTTGTCGTTGGAAGAAGTCGAAGACTTGGGGTCCTTCGAAGAGTCGGAGGGTCCGGCCACAGCTGGGTGGTTAAAACGTCAAATGACAAGAGCAAACGAAACAGCGGGATGAAGATAAGAACAAAGAAGGACACGATGCTTCAAAGAGAAATGGAATGCGACCGCTGATAATATTTTCAACCAGTTTTTTTATAATTCACGTTGACTTTGTTCTATAATAATAAACTAATTATATGAGTGGAGTGGTATAGACTCACTGAACACATGACTGCAACACCTGTTCTTTCTAACCAGTGCCATACTGTTTGACTCTGGGTGAGACTCTTACAGTAATCATGGCAGACAAGCGCAGCACTAATGACGTTTTCAAATTCAGAGCAGTGAAAGGTGCCAAATGTTAATATTAAATCTGGGTCATTAAAATATCAGCAGGCATGTATTTGCCTTGTAAAGATATACGACTACACTCTACAGTCACGCCATCCTGAGCAGAGGACGGATGCGTCTGCTCCAATCAAAGCTTCTCTGAAGCTTCGCCCGCGTAGCGGGGCGAGGCGCGTTCGTGTCGGCACACGTCGGCCCCCGTGTGCGCGCTCCGCCGGCTCGCTAATCGACGCCACTCTGCGCTCGTCCTCTGGGACGCCAGCCACCGTCATCGTCACTCACTCAAAAGACGTGATCTGGACTCGGTAGTGTGCACCTAGAAGTCTACGCCAGAGCTTCGTTTGTCTGCCTGCGTCGCGGCGGCGTGCGGTCGGCTACCTGACTGGCTGCTCTCTCCACCCTCGGGTTGTGCGCTCTCCGTTGGATCCACTTGTGGAGCGGGTGCGTCTTCTGCGGGAAGAAACCAGAGTCAGACAGTTCAAGTAAGACGGGACTTCATTCAACCGTTTGTTCACGTATAAACCAGCGACTGCTTCCGAAAATGTAAATAAGTTTGCATTTCTCATTCAAGTTGAATTCATGATCCACTTTGTTTGTTGTGAACACCCTAAAAAAAAAAAACATGTTCTCAACAACTAGGGCAACTAGTCCTCGTAAACCTTTACAATCTGAAATAGGTTTTACACAAGCAGGAAGAGAAAAGCGGCACTTTGGCTTTCTTAATTGTTCCATCGAAACCTTTTGATTTGAGGAACGCACATAAACACAGACACAGAGTGTTATTCAGCCAACATCCTGTTCAGGTCGGAGCCCTCTGCTGGTCTGGAGAACGAAACAGGAAACACAACCAGCGCACTGCGAGGGAACGGACCACTGGAGGGCTTTGATCTCATGAGGAATATAACATGATATGATATATTCCTTTATTTGTCCCACAATGGGGACATTTAAAAAATCACAGCATAAACACAATAATAATCACAGCATAAACATCTGTAAAACCACTGTACCTGCTCCAAAATCACTATGATAGGATTTGCAATTCTTTGATTTTCATGAGACTCAGGGATGAAAATAAATTTGGGATGGAAGTAGAACACACACACACACACACACACACACACAGAGAGACAGAGCTTGAACTCTGTGAACAATCCAACGTGATTCCATAATTGCGTTTCTATTTGCCAGGTGCCATCTATCAGAGGTGACCGCTGTCAATCAAACCCTCGTGCGGACCAAGCAATAGAATGGAGGCGGTGCAAAGCTGATGGGGAAGTTCAGGAAGCAATCATTTATAATTGTCTGTTTATTAAGACCATTAAAAAGTGCTTAACAGCGAACAGTTGGTAATCAGCCCAGAATCATTACCGCTTAAGACGCCTGCTTTGTGCCCCGTCTCTACCTGAGAGTCATTATTCATCGCACGCGGTCGATTTGCAGACGACTAATAATAGCCCCCTGATAATGCCTATAATCAGTTATTACTCTGTGAACTCTTTGTGACACCAAAGAACATAAACATCAGACCCCTCAGACGCATAGAGGCTCTGCACAAACTCAGGAAAATGTAATTATGGTGACATAATTTGATTTTCTTTTTCAATGATGCAGGATGACAATTGCCAAAACTGTCCAAGAGTTATCTGTCAATCTGCATAACTTTATGTTTACTCCCCATGGTCCGTTTGTTAAATAAACAAAACAAAAAAACAGGAACCTGACCAGAAACAGGTGTGGAAGCACCCCAAACCCTAAATATCAATACATGATATTGTTGATGACCAATACAGTGTAAAATATGCGCAAATTACAAATTAGACACAGTGAGTCTGGTAAATATCCCTCAACCAGTTACGAAAACCATCACAGCAACATCCCAATAAACTGCAAAAAGTGATGTCATGGCTTTTCTGTTGCCGACACAAGTGAAACAAAGACATCTAATAACAACAACGTTGTGAAAAAAGGAGAAAAAAAAGCTTTAACCGTCAGAGGAAGAGAGCAGGTGAGAGATTTCCCAAAGCATATCTGAAATATTTGAAGAGTGTGACTATTAGACTCTAATCTACTGGCTCAGTGAGAGTCATCTACATCACCCACGTCTCCCAGCGGAGTCTAAAGATAGCTGCAATATCTACAGACTCAAGGAGTTTAAGGTTTTGTAGAGCAGATAATGGCGTCACGTTCTGCAGTGTTATTCCAACAGTGTCATATTCCTCCATGTATGGATTAAAAACATGGGTAATTACCGCCAGTTAAATGTTTGAATAACCCAGCTAACTCAAAATAGCAAATTCAAAACAATTATTCAAATGAAGTAAAGGCTTTTTTAGCTGCCTGGTTTTGTTTATGGAAAAATAGATTTGTCTGCACATGTATGATGCGTCACCGAGAATTTACACAAACCTTTTGATCCCGACGCTGTCGCCACGGTTTCAGCTGCTTTGCTCTTCTTGGATTTCTAAAAATAAAAAGGGAAATGCTTTTATTGAAAAACTTTAAAAAATATATATATATATATATTATTATTATTATTATTAATACACGAAATGTATTTATGATTGGTTAAATCAGTTTTCAGAAAAATAATAAAAAATGTCTTAGTGAAGAAAATGTTTATATTATCCAAAAGCTAACAGATAACTTCTTATAGTTTATTTAAACCCGACAACAACCACTCTCTGACATCATCATCTTATATTAGCTGTAAGTCTGGTTAAATAAAAACCCACCTTAGATTTAGTTTTGGCTTGGGCCCGCCTCTCTTCCATCCTCTCCCTCAGCTTCCCCACCTCCTCCTTAGTGCCGTTGAGCACAATGACGTCCTCAGCATTAAACCCTTCGCCACACTAAAACAAAAACATGGAAGCTCAGTTAAATCATACGGACTGAAAAACATACGGACTGAAAAACATTCAAACAAATCTGAAAGCAAGGGTTAAAGATTAATTATTGAGGCGGATCGTGATGAACATCATTTTGACCATGTTATAAATGTTCATGAGTGTTTTTGTGATATCATGATGTTCACGGATAGAAGAGAATATCATGGGCTCAGAGTTGTTGCTATATCTTAGTTTCAAATAATCCAGATAAACGCATCAGAACACATTAATATCTCAAAAGGTTGTCATCTCGTGTCTAGTGAGTGGAAACATTTTTCAAAACGGCTTTTGTATTTTTGTGAGTCCGATAAAAAATGTTTGGTGATTTACGAAGTGAAAAAGTGAGGTAGGAAACAGCCCTGCGTGTGGTGAAGAGATGTGAACTTGAATACATTAGACTTGGAATCATTATCCATTTTGGTCATTATAACATATTTACCACCCATATTTGTTATTCTTTTACATCATTATTCAATTAATATTTATTATTTTTGTACTTAGACTTAGTTATTTGGGAACATGTTCCTTTAAAATATTGTACATTTTAAAGGGTGGGGAACCCTTAATGTACCGTACGTGACGAAAACCTTGAATGTGTTCACGGGGTTTTCACCAGCACACGTGGAATTTAACTAATGTATACTTAGGTGTTAGGCCGGCTTAAAGATGGATTTCTCTGAGGTTAACCTGATTTGTAAAACACATCACGACATTCAAATGTGCAAACCACTGTAAAAACACATAATGATTAGGTGAAAAGTCCACAAACTCCATAAACAAGGTTCAGGTGCGCAGCAGATAAGGAGATGTGGTCCTACTTTGACTTGCAAAGCAATGCTTTGTTTATCCAGCTTGACGAAAATCACAACAATTGTTCATGAGGTACCTGTGGAAAATATCTATAATAATAATATATAAATATATAGACTAAACTGGCAGTTAGTAAAAAAATTATTTTTAAATCAAGCTATTTCTATAATGCAACATTGGTCTGAAGACCGTTATGAACTCGATTATAAAAGAACAACATAAGGACCCCCTCTCTGCCGCATATCTCTCTTTTTAAATGTATTTGCATGCAGGCTGTGTTTGTTTTACTCCGAGAGGAAAACCATACTCAGAACACAGCGAAGCGCATGGAAAGAGGGAAGACCCAAATAAAGATGAACGGCGACGGGATGCAGTAACTCCTCTCACACCTGTTGACCAGTCAGATCATCCAGTCAGGATCACACTGCTGTCGATTCTACTGCAATTGTGTTTTGTTAAATCCACTTTAATGGACCCGTAGATGTTTGGGTCATATCTCGGTTAACCTAGACGTTCTAACAATGTGCAAAACTCTTGAAAGACTTGCTGTCCGAGACCCGTCCGAACCTGAACCATTCGAGGTCAATGTCTTACCTGAACCATCTCGCTGGCAGTGACACACATCTAGACCGGAGTTATTTAATAACGTTCAACAGTTAGAGACAATTTCCTGACACAAAAGGTCCGGATCATCACAATAACGTCTGTGATGATTTAGTGACATCGCTACTGAAGTAGCCTAGCCGCTGTATGTATAACTATTGGTACGTCAACAACTGACAACTTTCAAATCCAATAAAAGGAAGTTAAATTAAATAATATCTAAACAGTTATTTTCAGTTTTAAAATGTAACTGGATTAATTATAAATAATAAATATGTTCTTCTTTCATTTCAATTACAAAAACAACAAAAATACAGAACAGAAAGCTTTTGAAAAATATTCATCTTAAAATAAAATACTTGTAAATGGTTTCAGCTCTATTCTCCTCTCTGTTCACATCATTGTCGGGCAGTGAATTAATGCTGATTAATTTCTGATCATATATTTATTTTTTAAATATAGTTTGTTTGTGCCTTCATTTCAGAGGGCGTGAAATGTGCGCGTGAAAGAGTTGTAATTTGCCTCGTACCGGCACTTCACATAATTGCCACGGTCTCTGAACATCTGAGATTCACTGGTGCTGAACTGGCCGTAGGAAGAATGAACATTTCAGAGTCGGTCCATCCTTGAAGGCTCTGGTCTCGCTGACCACATTCCTCTTATTGGACCACGCCATGTGAAACAACTTCTGACTCGTGCGCTCTTCAGACTGCTCGGCCTCTCGTCCAGTACTCGCTTTATATCGCACTCAGGTCGCGACGCTTATCGGAATATACATATTTGAGCAGCATCTATCGGTTATAGGTCCAGGTCCGGATACAAAAGGCGTCTGGGTCCGGACCTGGCCCGCCAATTAGGAACCACCTGAACTAAACAACACACAGCACTTCAATCTACAAACTTGTAAAGAGGAGAACAAGTTTCTAAAAATCCAGGCATGTTATTCTTATCGTCGAAATAAAAATGTGAGTGACCTTGAAGAACTCTCGAGCAAATCCCCAAAATATATAAAGTCTGGAACCGCTCCATAGGCAGCTAGATGGCGAAGACATGGAGAACCCAGAGTACCCAGGGGAATAAGTATTTGGGGATATTTTAGGTTTCAGAACTGTAACAGATCGGAGAATCCAAAAAAGGAAACAAACATTCATGGGTCCACAAAATCTCTAATTCATCACTGTGTGTATTACACAAAGCTCCGAAGAGAAAGGAAAAACACACCCATATACAAACACAAATATCAAACCCCCCGTGTAACCACCAGGGGACCCATTGTGTTGCCGTAATGCAGGCTGGGGGGGGGGGGGGGGGCTCCGGCCATGTGCTCTGTTCAACAGGAGAGGGATCATCTCAGAAGCTGACCAGGCAGCAAACAGACTCTGTGGCTGCTGCTCTGAAGTCACTCTGCTGTTGCCATTACCACAAATGACACAGGCCGCCGGTCGGCTGAGAACCGTATCATCAAGTCGGGGAACAAGACGTCAACGGCAATCTTTGCCACGGCAGTGAACCAGCTGTTTGAAAGGCGACAAACAAAAAAGGTGAACAAGGCAGAGAGGCAGCGCCCAGCTGGAGGGACGCTGCGGATAATTCGATGCTTTTGACCTCTAGCTGGGTAGAGGAACTGGGATTTTTTTTTTTAAACACTTGAGGGACAAAGATGATGCAAAGCAAGAGGACAAAAAAAGAAAGATGAAACACACCGGTGAGCAGAACACTGTAAGGGGGAGGAGAGTGGAAAAACATCAGAGAGAGAGAAAGAGAGTGTGTGTACGTGTGTGTGTGTGTGTGTGTGTGTGTGTGTATGTGTGTGTGTTGCATCAGGCGTGTGCACTACTGCCGGTAACCAGGCAGGGACAGACCTCGTCTCATGGGGATGTGGGGGGAGCGACTTAATCAGCAATGAATACAACAGGAGAGAGAGAGAGAGAGAGAGAGAGAGAGAGAAACAGAGAACAAAAACCCAAAGCACTCTGTCTCACTCCGTCAGAGTCCCAAGCTCAGCGAGCACAATCTCCGACACTGCGTACAAAACACAATCCTGTGTCAACTGAGTTTAGGTCAAACGTAGGACAGAACTACCGCGACCGCCACTCCGCCGCCGCTCTGCTGACGACGATGGTGCGAGTGGAAACGGCTTCTGTTCTCCGCCGGACTCCGGGTGGATTATAGTAGCACGCTCGGGGTCGCTGTTCAGGGAACAATGATCAGTGGAGGCGCCGATGTCTGATGTTCGACTTCTTCCCCCATTTGGACGACAGACCCAACGACCTGGAAGGTAAACGGCTCTTTCCATAGTGCGTCTGCCCGTTTGTGTGTGTGCGCTTATATGCGTGTTGCGTTGGAATACGCTTTAGAGGTTTGATCGAGACAAACTAAAACAACACAAAAGATAAAGTTAAATCCTTATTATCTAAAAACAGATTTTAAGATTTTTGACTGAGCAAGAAAATAAATACAAATAAACCCTATGTAGAAACATTGAGAGCAAGCAAGCTACATGTTTGATCTCATTTACACGCATTACTTCTTTCTTCCCGTCAGTCAAAAGTGAAGTGAGGTTTGAATGAGGGCGGGGGTGGCATCTCCACAGAAGATTAGAAACGTGCATATTTCCATGCCCCCCCCCCCCCCCCCATGGAGATCTGTATCTTTGGTGTTGTTTTCAAGAACAGCATGACATAAGATCAGGAATAGTCCTCGGAGACATGCTCTGCTCTGATAGAACCTCCAATGCTTCATTTGAAGGTTTGAATAGAGCCTCTCTTTAACCCTTGTGTTGCCTTCGGGTCAATTTGACCCGATTCAATGTTTCACCCTCCTGTCGCCTTCGGGTCAATATGACCCGATTCAATGTTTAACCCTCCTGTTACCTTTATATTTACTAACATATTTTACCCTTGAGGTCAATATGACCCCAGCTATTAAAATCTCCAGAAAATTATTAGAATTAATATTGTTTTCCAAGTTTAAGTGTGAGGTACTTTATGTTTGTTTGTTGACTCCCGAAAGAACACCGACATTAAACATTGAATCGGGTCAAATTGACCCGAAGGCGACAGGAGGGTTAAATATTGAATCGGGTCAAAATGACCCGAAGGCAACACAAGGGTTAATAAGGTCTCCCGTCTGCTCAACACAGAACATTATGCGTTGACAGCTCACCGGTTCTACCGGCGGCAACTTCTGAGTCATTGTGTCCGGCATTGGGCTCCACTTAACTATTCAAAAAGTGCAGCACAGTCAATCAAATTAGAAATATATTGCTAGAAAGACAGCTGAAAGAGTAACTCGAGGCTAACTTTTCTCATGAAAGCAAGATGCAAGTCTTGAGGGGTGGGGGGGTTTGAGAGTCTGGCCAAACAATTTAAATTGCCGCCCCCCCCCCCCTCTATTAGGATTTTAGTCAAAAATAGAACTGTGACGTATAATAATAATAAGAATTCATAATAATAGTAATTAAAGACTTATTCGAAAGTGGCCGGCTCTTTGTGCCTCGATATCAAATGCTACCCGTGAGCTGGGGGGTTCAGAGAGTCCTTGTGAAGGTTTTGCTTTACATGATGATGTCCGGTCACTTTGAAGCTTCTCCTCATATCTCACAGAAATGTTGTTGGTTTACTCGTTGCTATCTGTTGTACCTTGCACGTCGCTCCTGCGGTATTCCTGTGACTACAGTTTTCAAATGATCCGCCAAAACTGCTTCACAGAGTCTCGATATCAAAGCTGTAATATCTTCAAAGGCATGAAAGAAAAGAAAATGTTATCAAGTGGTTGAATATATAAAATAACTCAACATAGCCTAAATTACTCACACTTGTATCTCAAGATGTTTACACAATGCTAAATTCATAATATAAAACAAAAGAAAGGACCCTAAAAGCAGATATTGTCTGTTATTTTTGACATGGGATTTTTCTATATTTTGTAGTCTAATTGTAGTAATATTTAATTTATGCTTTTTCAAATTAGAAGTTAATATTAGAGATGTCATATGATAATACTTGTGGTAATTGTGATCATAAACTTAAAAGATAACAATATTATTATTAATATATATATATATATTTGTCTTTTCTTTATATAAAGATGAAAGGAAAGAGTAGACCGAAGGGGCAAAAAGACAAAAAAAAGAGCTGAAAGAGATAATAATAAAATTAAAAATTAAAATTAAATTAAAATCTTCAACTGGTGTAATCTATTACTGTCATGTGTTGCCAGTTATGCGTCACATTTCAAATACCAGTTAGTAATAGACAGAATTCTGTACGCTAAACTACATTTCTTGATCTACAACCCGGCTCCATCAATTAGCGTTAGCCTACATATTTAACCCTATTCCACATCCCTCAGGGGTCCGAGACCCGACTGCAAATCAGCGATGTGGACGTCTCTCTTGCAGGAGTTTTATCCGCGGTGGTGCTTCTTGGATACGGTGAAGCGGGGCTATTATGCGCCAGCTTGAGGGGGCAAAATGCAGCTTCCTGTTGTGCACGGGGATGAGTATCATCATCTGTTTAGTTATTTACATGAGGGCCAGGATGCCAACAGAGCCCAAGCTGCTAGAGCCTCCAAGTTGCAGGCCCTTCGCCACCGAATGTAGCGCGTTACTGCCCGGCATGGAGGACGGAGTGGGGCGGTATCGCCGCGACTGCCAGGTGAGTCACCATAGAAGTTAAACTGAAGATGCAGCAACAACAAAAAACAAGGGTAACTATATTTTGATGACGTGGTGCTAATACATACGTGTTTCTGTCTATAGGTGGAAAGCTATATTCTCAACAGTCGCATGCAGTGTTCCAAATTGATCAGAGACCTCCACTTCATCACGAGGCCTCTGAGTCGGGAGGAGGAGGACTACCCTTTAGCTTTCATTGTGACTGTTCACAAGGAGCTGGAGCTTTTTGTGCGCCTGCTGCGGGCCGTATACATGCCGCACAACGTCTACTGCATCCACGTGGACAACAAGGCGTCGTCGGAGTACAAGGCGGCTGTGCTGAAGCTGGTCGGCTGCTTTGAAAACACCTTCCTATCCAGCCGCAGCGAGACGGTGACGTACGGTGGCTTCTCCCGCCTGCAGGCGGACTTCAACTGCATGAGGGATCTAGCAGAGTCCCGGGTGGGCTGGAGGAAGGTGGTGAATCTGTGCGGACAGGATTTCCCCGTCAAGAGCAACCTGGAACTGGTGCGCTACATGCGGAGCAAAGTGTGGCGGGACCGAAACATGACGCCCGGGGTCAAGCAGCCGGCGTCTATGAGGCACCGGACACAGCTCCAGCACAGGGAGATAATGGGCTCACATGTGGCTCTGACGGGGTCGGGACTGAAGAAAGGCCCGCCTCCGCACAATCTGCAGGTTTATTTTGGAACGGCGTACTACGCTCTCACGAGGGATTTTGTAGACTTTGTTCTGAGGAGCCCAATCGCCCGGGACCTCCTGGAGTGGTCCAAAGACACGTTCAGCCCAGACGAGCACTACTGGGTGACACTCAGTCACATCAAAGGTAAACTGCCCGTTTCAAATGGGTACACAGGGGCTCGTGTTCTGCAGCGCGAATTCGAGAAAATAACTTAATTATTAACTCGCGTGATGAGGATGTTTAAACAAAATGAGCTACGAGGTCAAACGGCACATTTGGCCCTGAAACGTTTTACACAGGCTCATTGACTATGCTTTTATGGCACGATTTTAAATTTCCATGAGCCGTGTGATCTATTGCAATATGACAGGAAGTGGTGGGGAGACGGGTCATAAAAAAAACTCACGGTTCGGATCGCATCACAAATCAGAGTCTCGGATCGGATCAGCACAAAAGGGGGAAAGAAGGCGAACCGAAACATTCTCGCCGATCGCGGTTTCTTCTGCCGCCGATACTAATGACCTTTATTGTTTGATTATAGCAGCCGGTCTACGAGGCTCCAAACAAAAGGAATTGCCACCGTCCCCCAAAAATATTGAAACCACTCTAAAGCCTGTTAACCATCAAAAACTCTAAATGTTATCCTTTTACTTTACTTCGGGTTTTTCTTTCCCTCATAAAAACACACGATTTAAATGAAAAAATAAATAAATAAAAGAGTGTACGTTTGTATTATATGCTGTGGGAGAAGTAACTGGTCTTTTGATCTAATCTTTTATAAATAGGAAAAACCACACGGTTTTGTATCTACGTCTGCGAATGAAACACTTCAAAAATGTAAAGTATTTTCTCATTTAATTAAGAATTTTGGTGCAAAATAATTCGATTTTGAGGTTGAAATATACAGTTTTTGTCAATTTAAAAATAATTTTGTTTCACAGTATCTCAATATATGCTTTCCTTAGACATTATTCCATTAAAAGGCAATACATTATCATAATAAATTAATGCTCAGCCCTAACTGGCACATGCCAAAGGAAATGTGACATTTAAAAAGATGCCGGAACGTGTTCTTTGCAGACAATGTAAAATTAGAAAAACTAAAAAAGAGAAAATGATGTGTTTTCGAAGTACCGCATATCCTTTATTTTCATCTCACACATACGGCAACAAGTAAAAACTACAGCGTATGATCTTGTTTTATCATCTATATTGTTTAAAATTAATTGTATGAACATGAATACTCTATATTTATCATCAAGAAACTTGTATGACCTTCTGATTCCCTACATATATGCACCCTTGGTAACTGCAAATTTTCACACTTGAGTAAATGCTCGAGTAATAAACTGTATAATTTTGGCAGCATATCTGTCCTAAGGTGATTCTACCTGAGGAAAAAGCACTTGCTGTCTTGAGGTCTAAACTTTGGCTATTGCACTAAACCTTCACAGACGTTAACTGATGTCAATATTGATATTGATCATTTTATGAGGACATTAGCAATACATTAACTTCATTGTAAGTGTTCTGTTTCTTCAGGATTGCTAGTGAGAAAATAAGGCTAAGTAAACATTCTTTAGGAAATAGTTGTGCTAGTTCTTGTTCGTGTGATCTTTGTGGGGCTGTGTTCATAAGTGATGAGTGCATACTCGGCCTGTCTGGATGAGAGGAGCTTGGGGAAGTGGTTGTGCACCACTACGGTGCACTGAGGTAGGAGCGTTAACGAGACACGTGAATGAGGTGTAGAGGAAGTACTGAAGAGCATATTTGGACAAGCTTCACAAAGATGACATTTCGTGTTTTAAAACCGCTTATTTAAGTTACACAAAAGAAAAAGGACGAGACTTTACCGAAAGGCAAATTCGCTTCCCCACAACGCTTTTTCGAAGGAAAGCATCAGGAACAAACTCCCACGCAGCAGATGTGGCCGTTCGAAAGGGGTAAGTAAATGAAGTAAACCCACATTTCAGTCAAATAACTACAATTACGTGTGTCTGGTTATGTGTTTGAAGAAGCTCCAGGCAGCCATCTAGCTGGAGGTTGGGAAGGAGACGTCCGGTCAATCAAGTGGAGGGATCAAGAGGGAATGACACACAAAGGCTGCAAAGGTGTGTGTAACAACAAGGTACTACTTTATTGATTAACCACTGGAGCACAGGGCTTATCTGTGGTCCAGCTTACATTCCACTCGTCTTGTGTGCATTGTAGAATTCTTGATACTACTGTATGTAAATGCCATTGCAAAAGAATTTGTAATGTAATTTAGAAGAAAATCATTACATTCCTCTTTTTCCTGCCAAACCCACGACTACACACATATAAACGTGTACTAATTATTAACTTGTTCCTCTCATTAGCCTACCTCATCCTCGTCCTCTCTCCGATGACAAAAAGACATCGTGTGCCTCTTCCTCTTTGTTTTATCTTTGACTTTGGCTCCAGACAGGATTACAGAACTACTCACTTGCAAAGGAAGCACAAGATTCACTCAGCAAAAGATGATAAAGGGACAGATATGAAGGGCGTATCTCCTCTGACGTATTCTTCAGTGTCTCGTGTCCCGTGTCGCATGTCCCGTGTCTCGTGTCCCGTGTGTCCCATGTGTCCCGTGTCCCATGTCCTGTGTCCCATGTGTCCGGTGTCCTGTGTCTCGTGTGTCCCGTGTCTCGTGTGTCGTGTCCCGTGTCTCGTGTCTCATGTCCCCCGTGTCTCGTGTCCCCCGTGTCTCGTGTCCCGTGTCCCGTGTCTCGTGTGTCCCGTGTGTCCCGTGTGTCCGGTGTCTCGTGTCCCCCGTGTCTCGTGTCCCGTGTCCCGTGTCTCGTGTGTCCCGTGTCCTGTGTCTCGTGTGTCCCGTGTCTCGTGTGTCCCGTGTCTCGTGTGTCCCGTGTGTCCCATGTCCTGTGTCTCGTGTGTCCCGTGTGTCCCTTGTCTCGTGTGTCCCGTGTCTCGTGTGTCTCGTGTCTCCCGTGTCTCGTGTCCCATGTCCTGTGTCTCGTGTCCCGTGTCTCGTGTGTCCCGTGTGTCCCGTGTCTCGTGTGTCCCGTGTGTCCGGTGTCCTGTGTGTCTCGTGTCCCGTGTCTCTCGTGTGTCCCGTGTCTCGTGTCTCGTGTGTCCCGTGTCTCGTGTGTCCCGTGTGTCCCGTGTCTCGTGTGTCCCGTGTGTCCGGTGTCCTGTGTCTCGTGTACCCCGTGTCCCGTGTCCCATGTCCTGTGTCTCGTGTGTCCCGTGTCTCGTGTGTCCCGTGTCTCGTGTGTCCCTTGTCTCGTGTGTCCCTTGTCTCGTGTGTCTCGTGTCTCCCGTGTCTCGTGTCCTGTGTCTCGTGTGTCCCGTGTCTCGTGTGTCTCGTGTCCCGTGTGTCTCGTGTCCCGTGTGTCTCGTGTCCCATGTCTCCCGTGTGTCTCGTGTCCCCCGTGTCCCGTGTCTCGTGCCCCGTGTCTCGTGTCCCGTGTCCGTTTTAAAATGACCTTTTACAGGTTAAAGATAACAAATAGAAGTGTTATCTAACAATGTGAGGCGAAAAAACCCTGCAGACTTGATATATAATATACAAGTAAAGACTAATATTGTCGTCGTCATGTGTTCCAGGGCATTATGTACGAGACATCTGCATCTATGGCGTGGAAGACCTGCCGTGGATCATCGACAGGAACAGCATGTTCGCCAATAAGTTTGAGAGCGACACCTTTCCCGAGGCCCTGGACTGCCTGGAGCAGTGGCACAGGACCAAGGTGTTGAACCAGGCAACTGTTTCCATAGAGCCGTCGTGGCTGCTGGCCACACAGAGCAACTCAAGCCGCGGCTACTTCAACGACACTGCCGGAGCATGAAATCGCTGCTGGCTGTGAATGTAAAAAATGTGGGCCGGGAAAAAACTGAACCGAGCACGTCAGGAGGACAAACGGTCCACTTCCTGTGTGGCGAGGCTACCGTTCAAGGACATATTGGTCTCTGTATGAAACTGTAATGGTTGTTTTGATAATCAGATGAGAGTGGGACTAAACTTATTTTACAGTAAAGCAATGCAGTTCATTAAAAAAAGGAAAAAAGTACAATGAATTCAATTTTAAATATACACGGATATATAACAGATACTATTTAAGACAACTGCACTACACAAGAAAGGTATTTAACAACTGAATAGGAATTGTATATTGTTTAATTTAATTAAATAGTATTTAATATTGTGTGTGTTCAACGTAAAAAAACACTGGTGAATTTTTTTCCTTCTTTTTTTCTATTTAATTGAAGAGTAGCAAACAAATAAAGACGATGTCAAAACTGTCCCATCTTTACTTTAAACACGACTACGTGCCTTATTTCACACCATGAAGCGACACAGGATGGAATGGCAGTGAGCGGAGGAAGAGGGTTCACCGACCAACGACCACATACCTGCTCCTTCCCCCCCTTCACAAGACGCCACAGCATCATTTCAGCACCACGCATTAATGGAAAGTGTCAAATAGTAAACAAAGTGCACGACTCACGTGTAAACAGTATGAAACGTATTCATATAAAGACAATTCTAGGGGTTCACCAAACAGTTGAAAGCTTCATCATAATGTTGAAATAATAAAAATATACCAGTATCATTCGTATCATACTATTGTTAAAATAGATTCCAGTGGTGGTTGAGTAGAACTGCGCAGAAATTCCTGATTTTTCAAATTTATTTCAGAATTCTGCTTCTACCCATGTTCGTTGGCCTTTCAAGAAATATATATTTTCACTCCAGAAAACCACCGACTTCTCCATTTTTAAGAATTTGCCAATTAAATAGCAACGACCCAGGTGCAGGTGCCATTTACCATTCAAAAGTGGAGTTGGACATGTGGAGTTGGCTTTTTAGACCATGAGTCCTGAGCGTCCACAGCTATGAAAGACACTCTGTGAGGATGTGCTTTAAACTAAATGTTAACGTTGGCATGCCAGCATGCTCATCACACTCAGCAGGTTTCCTGGTCACCATCTGCGTTTAGCGTGTTAGACAACGGACATTTTCTAATGAGCACACAAGACAGCTTACAGCTCGGGCTCGGGACACTGAAATGTTTTCCTGATGCTAATATCAAGAAAGTCAATGCAACTGTGGTTCTTGCCTTCGGCAGGCAGCCTCAAGGCTTTTAATCTAGAGCACTTAAAGAGAAGTACTAAGTCATCGCTTCAGAAGTGAGGTGAGCTAAGGTGAGTGAGAACAGTGGTTATTCAATATTTGATATTAGTTTTAAAAAGGTGAATTGCACCTATAAAGAGTTGCAGGCTTTGATCAGTTTAGGTGAACTTTAAACCTTGATCACACATAATTAAGATAACACACACAGCCGTAGGGTGTCATCAGACCGCTAAAACAATGGGGACTGCAAAGTGTAGGCATACTAAGGTCCCGAGGTCAGGTCTCAATGCCCATAGTCCATCCTATATCGGCTCTGAACCGGTCCAGTGGTGTTATGTAATGTTACAGAGTATCAGGACAGATGCAAACGTGGCCCTCTATATGAAAGGGAAACCTGCAGTGAATATCACTTTTCATTACATTACATGTCATTTAGCAGACACTTTTATCCAAAGCGACTTACAATAAGTGCATTCAACCTAGAGTACAAACCAAGAACAACAAGAACACAGGAAGCAGCACTTCCTCAACTCAGTCAAACCACAAAAGCACCACAATAAGTGCCATCCCAGTGCCACTGAAATGCAACTCTGTGTTTTAATCCAGATAGTCGAAAAAGATGTGTTTTCAGTCTCAGGCGGAAGATGTAGAGACTTTCTGCTGTCCTGATGTCAGTGGGGAGCTCATTCCACCACTGAGGAGCCAGGACAGCAAACAGTCTGGATGTAGAGTGATGAGCTCGAAATGCAGGAGTCGGTTGGCTGTTGCCGAGCGGAGCGAACGTGCCGGGGTGTGAGGTGTGACCACATCCCGGATGTAGACGGGGCCCGATCCGTTTAGAGCACGGTACGCCAGAACCAGTGTTTTGAAGCGGATGCGGGCAGCCACCGGTAACCAGTGGAGAGATCGAAGGAGCGGAGTGGTGTGGGTGAATTTCGGGAGACTGAAGACCAGTCGAGCTGCTGCATTCTGGATGAGCTGCAGAGGTCGGATGGCCTTAGCAGGTAGACCAGCCAGGAGGGAGTTGCAGTAGTCAAGGCGTGAAATGACCAGAGCCTGGACCAGAACCTGTGCCGCCTTCTGAGTAAGAAGAGGCCGTATTCTCCTGATGTGCAGCATGTACCTACAGGAACGCGTCGTCGCAGCGATGTTGGCCGTCAGGGAGAGTTGACTGTCTAGTGTCACCCCGAGGTTCCTGGCAGTCAGGGTAGGGGCCAATACAGAGCTGTTGAAGGTGGTAGTCAGGTCATGGGTGGGGGAGCCTTTCCCTGGAAGGAATAGTAGCTCAGTCTTGTCAGGGTTGATCTTCAGGTGGTGAGCAGACATCCACTGAGAGATGTCGGTCAGAGAGGCAGAGATTCGCGCCGCCACCCGTGTTTCGGCCGGTGGAAATGAGAAGATCAGTTGGGTGTCATCGGCATAGCTATGGTAGGAGAAGCCATGCGAACGAATGACAGAGCCGAGAGAATTTGTGTACAGAGAGAAGAGCAGGGGACCCAGGACGGAGCCTTGAGGAACCCCAGTAGTGAGAGGTCAAGGATCAGACACAGATCCTCTCCAAGTTACCCGGTAAGTGTGGTCGTTAAGGTAGGAAGAGAAAAGCGCGAGTGCAGTGCCTGAGATCCCCAGTTCCTGAAGAGAACAGATAAGGATCTGGTGGTTCACGGTGTCAAATGCTGCAGAAAGGTCGAGAAGGATAAGGACAGAGGAGAGAGAGGCTGCTCTAGCAGTGTGAAGCTGCTCAGAGACAGCAAGGAGGGCAGTCTCTGTTGAGTGGCCGGCCTTAAATCCAGACTGGTGAGGGTCAAGAAGGTTGTTACTGTGGAGATAACAACACTGGTCCAGAAAATGTGACAATGTGTTAATTGGATCAACTAAACATGATCATGGTGGGTTTCTAATTTATAATTTTTGTGTGTGTTTTTACTTAAGGCCCAACTAATAACTACATTCTCCCATAAATGACTGTCCACGAGCCAAATGTGAGATTAAACAAGAAAAAGGCAAAGTCTGCCTACGAGTCATTGGCTATAAATACAAGAAACTGTGTGCTGCCTAATAAGTCTATGTAAGCAAACATCTCTGCAGAGAGAGTCAGTTTCCCACAAGAGGCACTGTAGCTTTTCGAGTGGTTTCAGGCCCTATTTGTGGCAAAGTAACAACAGCTAATCGGGGCCGAGATGCTTTTACCTTCACAGAAACAACAACCGCGACTGGACAGGATCTGCTGTCTGCTACCACATGAAGGCCTGTGCATGAGCAATTACAACCGTAGCTTTTCATAGGTCGAGTTCCCAAATTGTTCGTAGGCATGCATTTTATTTCCATGTGGCTCTATTTCAGTTGTTATCAGGAACGGCTGAAAAAGATGAAAAGTAAACCCCAAAGATGCCTAGACTTGGATGAAAAAAAAAAAATAATAATAATAATAATATATGTCCGAAAGGATTTCTGGAAAATAGTTTAACTTTCTAATAATGAAAATGACAAACAAATTAATCAATTATGGTAGCGGAACGGAGAGCAAGCTGTATCCAGTGTCCCGTCCAGAAGTGTGACAGTCAATAGGCGTCCACTCGTAATACACTACACAGTATGTACATAACGCACAAATATAAATACGTCCTTTCGAGCTCAAGAGATCGCACTCAACACCCCCCTCCTCGGGTCTTCATCAATACATCCCCTTAGTGTGAAGTCAATCGGGTGAATGATTGTTAAGAAAATCAAAAAGGAGCTTAATATAGACATTCGTACAGAGACTCCTCCCATTTTAGTTCGACAACCAAACGTTTGCTAAAGACAATCACACATCAGAATGTGGTCAAACTGGAGGAGGCTACCTACAAAGGGGACAGTGTGTGTGCAGACACCAGCGGCTTAAGCTACTTACAGTAACTGTCTTTCAGGGCCAGATAAGTTTAGAAATTGTACTACTATTATTTATGTTAATGCTGCTGATAAGATTATCTATGCATCTATTAGTATCATAAACATGTAAGATATTTTCAAGATAGAAAAATGTGAGATTCCAAAATGAGAGGCCAATCACACCATCAGTCCGTGGCAAACAAGGAGACATTTTAGTCAGTGGTCAGACTGTTTATGGCAGTGGTCACCAACCTTTTTGAGGCCAAGATCCCTGACCTCTGCCTTCATGACCGGCAAGATCTCCCTATTGAGGCGTTGAGAGAAAACGACGGTCCAGACTGGACTTATGACTTTTTATTTGGCCTAATTGTCATTTGGGTCCAGCGTTCAAATTGATGTGACCAGGAACACAGAATTTAAGTGTAACATAACAAGTAAGATTTTTGTTAACCGCACACAATATGAACAAGAAAAAACACATTTGCAATGAGCAGCTGGATGAACTACCAATATAAATGTTGTATTTATTTACATTTCGTTGCCTCTGTACCTGGACTCTAGCAATGACAATAAATTGAATCCAATCCAATTACAGCATGACACTGACAACATGATCAGTCAGTGCAACTCATGTAAGTTCAGCTCTCATCACAAGGCCATCAAGCCATGTGACTCCAGTCAGTGTGATGGGAGTGACTGAACTCTGTCTGTGAGCTTGTAGCTAGTTCATAAGCACAGACAGACAGTCTGAGGCCTTCTGTGAGCTGTCTGTCAGTAATCCAGCTCCTGGTCTTTGATTTGGTGATTTTCTCAACTCCACTGACGAGTTTTTCGGGGCAAAATTGGTATTCATGAATGTTTTCTCATCTGGGACTGGTTCTGAACTCAGACCGTTGGTGAATACATTCACATCAGCTCTACAGACGTCCTCAGATTTAAATCATTTTCATAATAATAAATATGAGAATCACCATTTGTGACTCCTGCATCTGTCCCTTTTCAAATAATAGAATGAATGCAATTGCAATCACTTTCAAGTAAACCAGATTGCTCTATCAGACAAGAAAAAAAAGCTCAATGTTGAGCTTTTGTTTTGAAGGACAACAGCAGAAAAGCCCAACTCACGGAAGACCTGGCAAGTCGCCAAGAATCTCGGCTGTCGCGCATGCGCGGGCGTAACGTAAACATGTACACGAAGGTACAGGCATTTCAACATGTATTTATTGATGACTTAGTTTTATGTCGGTGTACTTTGAGCTTGTGTAATATGTGAAGTTATCAATATAGGCAGGCATGTGCACAGACATTTTGGGGGGCAGGTGCTCAAACCAAAAAAAGGGCACCCAATGCCAAAAAAAAATTCTGCCAGAGTTGAAGCATAAGCATCAATACACTGATGATGCTGTCCTCAACCTGCGTTTCCTCTGGGCAGCATCAGACAGCTCGCTTACATTTTCTTTATGAATAAAGATGAATTATTATATAGCAACAACAGTTCAAGCGTTCTGATTGGCTAATGGGTCGTCATGCCAGCCACGTATTGCCCTCCTCGCTGGTCAGATACGGATCCGTATTGCCCTCTTTCGTCATTTTCAAAATGAGCGATATTGATAGACATCAACAGCCAAGAGCAGTGGTCCTCAAACTCAGGCCTGCGGGCCGGATACGGGCCGCCTCCACATTTGGCCCGGCCCTCTGAACAAGAGAGGCCTTATGATTTGTTTTCAGTCTGGCCACGCAAATCCTAGACGAGCCCCTGTTAAATAGAACGAAATAAGAATTCTCTTTCTCCCTCTCCTCTCTCTCTTTTCTCTCTCTTCTCTCTCTCTTTTCTCTTGAATTCTCTCTCTCCCTCTCTCTATTTTCTAAACATAACTAACGTCAGTAAACAGCTGGACGAGGCTTTGAAATCACGGAGTTGTTTGTTTATTTTTTTAGGAAACGTCGGACCAGTAGTGACGTCATGTTTTCAGCAGCGTAATGTTGTGGTTGATTTATCACAAAACAACGCCAGGGGACAAACACCGTCAGGACCTGTGTGTCTGATGCTGCGGGTCAGAGGAGAAGGAGGTGCAGCCGTTCGGTGGCGCGAGGAGCACTGCGCTGAGGAGGAAGTGGAGGGAGGGGCCGCGGGGCGGGTCTAGGCGAAATTCTCACAAGAACTCAAATAAATGCCCCGTCGGAGATTAAAACACATTTGGGGGGACTTGATGACAGAGAGAGTAACGTTTATTCTTAAATACGGATGAATAAAAAAAATGTGTCTCCAGCAAAAAGGGCACTTTTCTCATCCAGGGCAAAGGGGCTGGTGCTTGAGCACCACTAGGGCTCTATCTGTGCACGTGTCTGAATATAGGTGTTTCTCCATTTCCCCTGCGCCTCACCTGTAGTGGTACGTTCCCCTCTTTCGGGGCGCACAGCTGACGGCTGTGTAAGCGAACCCGTTTTCAGGCGTTCATGAATCAGGCGGAGATCTTTTCTGACCTCAATCTTCCAGTCAGAAAGAAAACATTTCAGAAGACACCTCAGAAAATGTTCGAAAACAAGGAACAATGGCTGTGTCTACTACCGCACACTTGAGCACTTCGAGCACTGACTTTCAGTGCTTGAAGTGCGCCACACTGACAAAACCAGCAGAATTCAGTGGACTGAAAGTACCCGGATGGTGCACTGCAAACGGGCACAAAATGTAGTGTAAAACGATTTCTGAATTTATTTTCATTTTATTTTGGAGATCGACAGGGAACGTCTCCGAGATCGACCGGTCGATCGCGATCGACGGGTTGGCGACCACTGGTTTATGGTATACGTTTTCTCTCTTCTTGAATTTTTTGTCATTTCGCATTTCTAGTCGTCTGTGTTTTTTCATGTTACACATGATAGCCGACAATTTATTCCACCCGTGTGCAGGGTTTGGAGATTTCCAAACCTCCCATGGGAGCTTTAAATTATACACTTCCAATTTTGAACACACATTCTAATTTATCGAAGCAACAGATTGTCCATCTGGAACCACGTCAATGTCAGACTGCAAATGTTTTTCTCTACATCGATAACAATGCTGCTTATTTACCAAGCATGAGCAGGGAGAGAACTGCAGAGGCAGAATCACTACCAAACAACGAGGTCACCGAGGGAGAGGTTTAGTGGAAGGAAAGATTACAAATCTATTAGAAGAGTCAAAGAAATAAAATGAACAGTTTGCAGACCATTGAGTCGCTGAAAAAAGTTTGAATAGACAGACTTCGGGCAAAAAAAGATGAAATATTGCTCACCTTGTGGCAGATTTCTGTCTTGACCTCCTTCAGCGCCCTGTCAGAAAAGACACAGCCACAGGTCCGCAGGTAACAGAACCTGGAAATGGAAACATCGGAGGATGTAATATGTGACATTTCCTGCACAAAGTCATTTGTCAGTACAAGTATGTGCGGTGCATTCTTCTAACATTGTTTGATCTAAACCTTTGATTGAATGTTAATTCTGGTGATGAAAACAGCCGTATCCTGTATTACCAAAATGAATTGACATTTATAGCACAATGTGATCAACACAAAACTAGAATATTTTTGATTAAACCAGGTGCAATATACATGGAGCAGTAGAGCACCAGTCTTTTTAATTATTCTTAGGTGTTGGATCGTTTAATTGTTGGGTTACCTGTGCTTTCCATTCATCTCCAACCCAACAACGGGGCAAATGAAAATGCCGCACTGGATATCTTCATATACGTCTCCTTTGGTATTTCTTCTCTCTCCTTTCCACTCAGGGTTATCAGTCAAGTTCAGTTCCTTTATATCCTGTAAGGAGTGGATGGATAAACATGCAACATATTTTAAATATGAAATGAATCCAAATGCATAGGACTGAGCAATAAAGAGCATAAAGACTGGACTAAAAAGATCAGGCAAAAGAGCACATAGCTTATATAATAAAAAAAAAAAGTAGATTTTGCTTTTGGGTATTGTGATTCAATAACCAAAAGCTCATATGCAATGTTTGAACTGGCGGAAACTGTTAAATTGTTCCTCATCTGATCGGCTCAGGAAGCACCAGTGGAATAATCAGTTCCTCGTTTTCCAATAAAGAGTTTATCCCGCTGGAGTCAAAGTGTGGGCGAGTTAAACTGTAATAAAGAATGATATCATTGAGCAACTAACTGAGTGTGAAGATGAGATGGAGGAGGGAATGGCACAACTGCACAATAAAAAGAGAAGAAAATGTTAACAAAAAAATCCTGTGCTTGTGTTACGTCCTTCTCAACTGTGACAAAAAAGCTTTGAACAAAGTTAATGTAAAAACGTGCGTTTGATCTTCGATAGTCACGTGGGTTTCTTAACCCTACATTAAATGGATTAATGTTATAATAAGAGAGAAAGTTGCTCACATATATGTTTACATTTATATAAATGCTTGCACAATATTTTTACACTTGAATAAATAATGAATCCAATGCAAAGACAGTTATTTAACAATGTGTTTGGGAGTTGTTACATTTCTAGTGTTACAACCGGCCCTTTCAAGGCAACCATGATGCTGACGCCGGGGTGCAAATGAGTTTGCTACCCCTGGCTGAGGACATAGCTGAGGGCATCGCCCAGCACAAACATTGCAGGACTCGGTCTCTGCTCATGGCTCAGAGGATACCGATTGTGGGCAGGAATTGGCTGACGGAGGTTCTCATATCCCCCACCCCCCCCTTGCCGAAATCATAACGTTTGGAAGGATTGTTTTCTGTGACTTTGTACCGAGTCTTGAGGATCACAGACGGTACTTCTATTGTTGGCAGGAGGAGTCGGGTGTCCCGCCAAGACCGGTCGAGTCAGTCCCCCATTCCTCCCCCGCAACTACCAACAAAAGGACTTTTCCACCTAGTCTCGGCTTAGTAGGAAATGAATGTTATGGTCAATCTGTAATGTAATCAAATGTAGTAAACAATTAAACTGTTGCTATGCCCCTGCAAATATTCCTGCAATAAATATCTAATCTGCATTTAAAGCAAGTGGTGCTGAGTGTTTATCATGGGAAAGTAGTGAAATGTATACTATTCACGACTGTAAAAAGCCAAGTACTATTGTGTGCATAACAATAATATAGTTCTGATCGAATATTGTAGTTCCTAGTCCACTAAACAGACCCTAAGAGCTTAAATCCGAGCTATTAGTACCTATCCTGGCACCTTACCAAGAGCCTCGGTCCATTAGAGGAAAGCCGCCATTAACTGACGCAACTGATAGACGGTCGAGTGCAGTTGTGAGTGGAAGCGGGGCAGACGTCAGGAGGGACGTCAGTGAGCAAAGCCAGGCGTGTTTCCTCGACCAAACAGATCTCAAACATCGAAGGAGATCCGGAACCATTGAACGGAGAGACAGTTAATTAGAGTAGAGACTGTGTCTGTCCCACGGCCACTTCAATTAAATAAATCAAAAGTAAGCAGAAGAGGAGTCGTACACAATAACCTTATACAAGTTAACACCATTATTTCAGCAGTGCAACAAAATAGGTCTATTAAATGTGGTCTCCTAAATATTAGATCTCTGTCATCTAAAGCTGTGTTACTAAATGATTTAATATCAGATAATCACATTGATTTATGTTGCCTAACTGAAACCTGGCTGAGCCATGAAGAATATGTCTGCCTGAATGAATCGACTCCTCCAAGTCATATTAATACTCACATTCCTCGAGGCACCGGTCGAGGAGGTGGAGTAGCAGCCATCTTTGAATCGAGCCTATTAATTAATCCTCAACCAAAATTACACTACACCTCATTTGAAAGCCTTGTTCTTAGTCTTTCACATCCAACCTGGAAAACACTACAGCCAATTCTATTTGTGATTCTGTACCGGCCACCAGGTCCATATTCAGAGTTTTATCTGAATTCTCAGAATTTATATCAAGTTTGGTTCTTAAAACTGATAAAGTTATTATTGTAGGAGATTTTAATATCCATGTGGATGTTGATAATGATTGCCTTAGTGCTGCATTCATCTCCTTGTTGGACTCGATTGGCTTCTGTCAGAGAGTACAGAAACCCACTCACAGCTTTGGCCACACGCTTGATCTTGTTCTTACTTATGGCGTTGACATTGAGCATTTGAAGGTCTTCCCACAGAATCCTCTTCTGTCAGACCACAACCTCATAACTTTTGAATTTATACTACCGGAGTGTACTCCGTTAGTCAAAAGTTTCTACACCAGATGTCTAACTGACAGTGCTGTAGCTAAATTTAAAGAAGCGATTCCTTCTGTATTTGATTCGATACCACGTCTCAATATAACAGAGGACTCCTGGTCTAACTTTAGTCCGTCCCAGATTGATCATCTTGTCGATAGTGCCACAGGCTCTTTGAGAATGACACTGGACTCGATAGCCCCTCTGAAGAAGAAGACAGTGAGGAAGAGGAGGTTTGCTCCCTGGTATGACCCTCAGACCCGCAAACTAAAGCAAACGTCACGAAAGCTTGAACGCATATGGCGTTCAACTAATCTCGAAGAATCCCGCTTAGTTTGGCGAGATAGTCTTAAAACATATAAGAAGGCCCTCCGTAATGCCAGAGCAGCCTATTACTCATCAGTAATAGAAAAATAAAAACAACCCCAGGTTTCTCTTCAGCACTGTAGCCAGGCTGACAGAGAGTCACAGCTCTGTGGGCCGAGCATTCCTATAAACCTTAGTGGTAATGACTTTATGAACTTCTTTAATGAAAAGATTTTAACTATTAGGGACAAGATTAATATTCTCTTGCCCATAACCAGTGCCAATCTGTCCTCAAGTGGAATGGCCTTGGAAACCGCTGTATGCCCTGGTGTATATTTGGAGGCTTTTCTCCCATCAACCGTGACCAATTATCTTCAACGGTTTCTACTTCTAACACATCTACCTGTCTCTTGGACCCCATCCCGACGAGGCTGCTTAAAGACGTTTTGCCTTTAATTGGCGGCTCTCTATTAGATATTATCAATGTGTCTCTGCTAACAGGCCACGTACCACACTCCTTCAAGGTGGCTGTTATTAAACCTCTCCTGAAGAAGCCCACTCTGGATCCAGAGGTGTTGGCTAACTACAGACCGATCTCTAACCTCCCCTTCCTCTCCAAGATCCTTGAGAAAGTGGTGGCAAATCAGTTGTGCGACTTTCTACATCATAATAGTTTATTTGAGAAATTTCAATCAGGATTTAGAAAACACCACAGCACCGAGACGGCACTGGTGAAAATTACAAATGACCTCTTAATGGCAGCAGATAAAGGACTCCTCTCTGTGCTGGTCTTGTTAGACCTTAGTGCTGCATTCGACACCATTGACCATGACATCCTGTTACAGAGACTGGAGCAGTCGATTGGCATTTCAGGCACGGCACTAATTTGGTTTAAATCCTATTTATCAGATCGATCTCAATTTGTATTTGTAAGCGATGGCGCCTCGATAACCACCAACGTTAATCACGGAGTTCCACAAGGTTCTGTGCTTGGACCAATTTTATTTACCTTATACATGCTTCCTTTGGGCAATATTATCAGGAAACACTCCATAAACTTTCATTGTTATGCAGATGATACTCAACTATATTTATCGATAAAACCAGAGGAGAGCAACCAACTCTGTAAAATTCAAGCATGTCTTAAAGACATAAAAACATGGATGACCTGCAACTTCTTGATGTTAAACTCAGACAAAACCGAAGTAATTTTAATCGGCCCTGAGCACCTCAGAGATCAATTATCTGGTGATGTGGATTCTGTAGATGGCATTGCTCTAGCATCCAACACCACTGTAAAGAATCTTGGCGTTATCTTTGATCGGGACTTGTCCTTTAACTCCCACGTAAAGCAAATCTCAAGGACTGCATTCTTTCATCTACGTAATATTTCAAAATCAGGCACATCTTGTCTCAAAAGATGCAGAAAAATTGGTTCACGTTCGTTACTTGAGACTGGATTACTGCAACTCCTTATTATCAGGCTGCTCTAATAAATCTCTTAGGTCCCTCAATTGATCCAGAATGCTGCAGCTCGTGTTCTCACTAAAACTAAGAAAGAGATCACATCACTCCTGCACTAGCTGCTCTGCACTGGCTCCCAGTAAAATCAAGAATCACTTTTAAAATTCTTCTCTTAACCTACAAAGCCTTGATTGGTGATGCTCCATCATATCTTAAGGAGCTTGTAGTACCATATTGCCCCACTAGAGAGCTCGCTCACTAAATGCGGGACTACTTGTAGTTCCTAGAGTCTTAAAAAGTAGAATGGGAGCCAGAGCCTTTGGTTATCAAGCTCCTCTTTTATGGAACCAGCTTCCAATTTCAGTCCGGGAGGCAGACACAGTCACCTCGTTTAGAGTAGACTTAAGACCTTCCTCTTTGACAGAGCTTATAGTTAGGGCTGAATCAGGTTTGCCCTGGTCCAGCCCTTGATATGCTGCTATAGGCTTATAGCTGCGGGGGCGTTTAGGATGCACTGAGTACCTATCTCCTCTTTTTCTCTCCTTAAGGATGAATTTTCATCTCTCAATCACACGTTACTAACTCTGCTTTCTCCCGGAGTCCTTTTGACTTCACGTCTCATGGGGTCATCGGACCCTATGAGACGGCATAGATCTATCTGCCTGATGGATCGTTTGGGTCGTGGAATTCCTGCTCCTGACTACGCCACTGTCCTGTTGAGACTCCCCCCACTGTTGAGACTCCGCCCACTCCTCCTCCCCACCGCCATCTGCCTGATGGATCGTGGAGGTCTCCATCGTGGAATATGCCTACTATGAACTATTCATACACTCTGTCATATTCATTGAATGTATTTTAACTCTAAATCTGTCCTTCTGTACACATTACATCTATTGCATCTGTCCATCCTGGAGAGGGATCCTCCTCTGTTGCTCTCCTCCAGGTTTCTTCCCTTTTTTTTCCCCTGAAGGGTTATTTGGGAGTTTTTCCTGGTCCGATGTGAGGTTTTGGGGCAGGGATGTCTATGTGTACAGATTGTAAAGCACTCCGAGACAAATTTGTAATTTGTGAAATTGGGCTATACAAATAAACTGAATTGAATTGAATTGAATTAGACAGTCCTGTGAAAGGGGCTTATTTAAGTTTTTTTTCTATTTTTGGGGAATTTTTCCTGATCCGATGTGAGGTCCTGGGACAGGGGTGTCGTTTGTGTTCAGATTGTAAAGCCCTCTGAGGAACATTTGTAATTTGTGATATTGGGCTATACAAAATAAACTGAATTTAAGTGAATTTAATTATTTCTCAGTTCTTAGAAAATATATGGTGAAAGCACCGATGTCCTACAATTAGAGATGCACCGATCAGGTTTTTGGTGCCGATCACCGATCACTGAAATCAGTATCTGCCGATCCGATAATACCGATCACGGTGTCGATTGAAGCATTCTATTTATTGTGTAGCATTATTGCCTAGGACTATGAGGAAATACATATATAAAGCACCTCAAACATTAAAGAAATTACCGATTTCTTTAAACATTTAGGACTTTTACTTTGAAAAATGTCCTAATTGATACATTAAAATTGTTTGATTGCTATTGTAGGGGATTTCAGATATGTATGGAACACATCTGCATTATTCATTTCCTGGAACTCTTGGGGAAACCTATTTACAGGACTTTTTTTAACATACAAAAGTCTGACCTATTTTTATAAATTCTTCCTTGGTGCAGTAAAAATGTTTTAATGTGAGCATAATTTAAGCTAAATCTCAGAAACGATCTATAAAGATACAAAATCAGTTCATTGTTTACTTGTATATGCTAGTGTATGATTTGTCGACATCATATTTTGATAAACGGATGTTGTTTCACGTGGTTCTTTCCGCTAACTTTGCAAAACCGGATGTTGTCACTTAAATCCTTCCGCTAACTATCAAAACCCTCGCGCGCTCCTGATCGAATGCGTTTACCGTCAACATCAGTCTATAGGGGATCAGATATGTAAGAGTCGGCTGAGTTGACCCAGAGATTCAACTCGGGGGACGGGGACGCCGCTCGGTGCGTGAGGATCCCCTCGTGGACCTCTCACTCTGCGGCCCTCGCCGGGCGCATCGTCTCCGTTGCGGTGCGCGGCGATTGAAACGTCTGATAGTTCTCGCAGATGTTACGTCATCTGATCGGCCGTTTTGATCGGCCGTTTTGAGAATGCCGATCAAAACCGATAATGGGAATATCGGCCGATATGGATCGGCGCCGATCAGATCGGTGCATCCCTACCTACAATATCGAGAGAGGTATTCAGTCAAAAATATCCTTTTGTTTCATTAAAGTGTCAACACCAACGAAACACACACCCCCACACATAATGTTGGAAAAACATTGTACAGCATAGCTTTGACTTTGAGAGTAGAAAACGTCTGCAACAACATACCTTGATCCCACGGATGTGAGTTACAGTGTCAGTATTGGGTCTCTCTGCAGTCTTATCCAGAAGATATTCAATAACAGCATCTTTGTTGAACAGCCTGAAACAGAACATGGACCACACTTTCAGGACACAGTGTGCTAGTAAAACGCAGACATGGGTAGATAAATGGGCAACCCTGGTCACGTCATTAGTTTGTGACACAAACCCAATCTGGGTTGTTGTGTTTGTCATCACACATGCTTGAAGACGAACAAACAAAGAAAAAAGGCCAACTCTCACCTTCCCAGATCACAAGCAATGATGGGGCGTCTGAGTATTTCCTGGCTCAAGGCACAGTGTTTCCATTTGGCAGCCGACTCGGCATGTTTATCAATCTGGAGACACAAACATACATGTAAGAGCACGACATACAAATACAGCGTTTATAGTAGTCAACTGTCTTCCTCTTTAGCCTGTGACAATATATATATAAAATATATGTATATATATATACGTGTGTGTGTATATATACACACACACATATATATATATACATATATATACATATATTTTATATATACAAATATGAATATATATACAAATAAACGTATAGACATTAGTAGTGTAACTCCTGTTTAAAAAACAAATTTTAGCCAACCTCAGTGTGAGTTAACGCGGCAAAGCTGGCTAATATATAATTTAAGTAAATAACATACCTAAAACAACTGAATCTATCAATTCATAATCTCGTCTTAATTATCGATGCAAATACCCATAATATAATAAAAAGGCCTACGTTACTGTTAGCCACCTAAGCTAACTACTGGCAGCTAAAGAAAACATTGCTATCCGTTGTGAATTTCAAAAGGAAGAATAAATAACACACCATCACCACTTTTTTGGGGCCTTTCACCAACTCGTGTCTTTTAGGAATCGTTCCGCCATCACATCCCATCTTGGAGACTAACTTCCAGAGTTTAGTTTGAATAACCCAAATAACTTCGGTTAGCTTACTATGTACAGAAGCTACGGACAGACAGGAAGTGATCGGGTTGTAAACAAACAACGAGAGATCTGCAACGCTCGCGGGATGTGCGGCTAATATGACGTCGCCCTCTAGCGGCTGAATGAACTCCTCAGGTGTATTTTGTAGCTTCAGCCACAGTGTGGAAGCATCAGCCTACATTTCTGTTTATTAGTTTCTGTTCAGCAAGCAGCTCAAATGGGAGCTGCCGGAGGAATGCGAATTTAAATAAAGAAATAAAGAAATGAATTAACAGAAGGATGAGGACATATTTGCATAATAGCCTACTTACTAAGTAATTGATTGATGACTGATTACACATAAGAACCTTTGGTAATGCTTCAAGTCATCCTTTTCTCCAGTGATTGTCTTAGTTGTTCTATACTATTAAAACATTTAAATATATTTAAAAAACAATTTCACCCAGATTACTTAACCTGTTTACTGCCCATCCAGCTATTAAACCCAGGACTAGTAAGTGACATTAGTCTGGCTTTCAGGCCTGTTGTCAGAGTGGTCTAAAGATGAAAGTTTCCTTGGAAGATAGTTCAATGAGTGCTAATTAGATCTGCTTCCTGTGCCTTGTAGGCTGCAGATTAGTTTACTATCGATGGCGTTGTCCAAGAGCGACCATTAGTTTGGGGAATACCTCAGTGGAGACATCTCTGGCGGCATGACTGATTATCTGTGTGGAATAGAAAACTGAATAAAAACACAGCATTGGACGTCATTTTGGCTGAGAAAATAGATTTCAATGTTCTTCCACTCACCACACAGCTGCTACTGTGGCTGCCAAAATGTAGCAAAATTAACAAATATAAACATAAAAACATTTCTCCATTTTGCCTGTTGGTTCGATTGGTTCTTCCTGTAATCTATAAATTGTGTTATGTGTCTTATTGAATTTCCCCCCTTTCTCACACAGAGCTAAATGTTTAGTATGGATTTTCATTAGAGGCAATGGAGTAAAAGCTCTGTTAGCAAACTATCTGTTGAGAGAGTGGAGAGCCCCAGGCTGATAGTGCAAGCCAACACCTCAGGAACACACAATGCACAATGGCCACTGGACAAAAGGAGACTAGAACAATGGTCCTTTATCCTTGTTCTGCGAATTCCGTGATGTATTATAGTTGTGTGTATTCATGCTGGCTTGTACCTGATGCACCTCATAAAGCATATTACAAAGATCTCTTCGGAAGAAAGTTATTTGAGTCTTTGTAAAAAAAAGTGACACATTGTTGTATTTGGTGGCTGTGCTTCACATGTCCAAGTTCTAAATCCACTGTGAACACCACTAAAAATCTTGTTTCAATGAAAAAGTGCACCGACAACCAAAGATAGCTCTAAAATCATCTTACCCTGTTGTTAACGACTTGTCATTTACTCGATCGTGTCGTCCAGATATCACAGCTTCCATGTAAAATATTTGTTTTATTTATTGGTTTAAAAAAATAGAGTTCATTTCATATTGTACAGTGCATGTCAATTTCGAAATGAATATGAACCTGATGTGTTGAAATACAGTTCTGAGCGCATTCATTTATCCGACAATTTTTAGTCGGCAGATACCAAATATCTAGCAAAGTAACCGGTGTCAGAATCATTTCACAGTTGAAGTGACTGCAATCCAAAGCTAGAACGTGTCACTGCCAGAGCCAAGTAGAGGTCAACTGTTCTGACCTCCATCCTCTCCAGTTTTACAGTTAAATCTGAGTTTGCACAGCTGAAATGCAGCTTCCTCCTCCCTTTGATTGACCTCCCTACCACACATATCTTCCTGGTCTGCAGTGGTGCTACCCAGCACGGCTGACCCAAAGAAAACCCCAACCACCAAGCGCCCATCCAACCTCATGTTTATACTTCTATGATGAGTCCAACCTGCCCAATCAGACTTCCACTGACTGGCCTTGAACTGAAACTGTATACATCTTAACCATCCCAGCCATCCGAGGCAGCCGGTGGAAACCAAGGCTTCATACATTGCAACGACCACCACTGGTTGTGCACCGAGTCCAATGCATTGAGCGTTTCTAATTGGGAAGGAATTGCTTTGTTTACATTGGCACTAGTTGATAGAGCTGGACCCTTAAGTCCCTCCAGCCAACCGGGCTAAAGTCCTCTGAAGGAGAATAACTAAACTCCGAAGCACAACTGGAAGGAAATTATTTGGAACAGAGTAAAGGGATATTTACTCAATTATATTTGATCAACTAAGTTAATGCCTTCTCTGTGAGGCAATCGAAGGCTTTGTCTTTTTTGTCTACTAGAGGAAAAACTTATTTAGAAATCTTTAAATGTGCTGCGAGGGTTTTCCGACAAGCAGTCCAAAACCCAAAGATACTTCATACATAGAAAAGTGGAAAAAGCGGCAAATCCTGACATTTGAGACGCTGGAACAACCTTTTTTGCTTGATCGATCTGCATAAATCATTGTCAATGAATCATAATATTATAAGTATCTACTTTTAATGCACTTATCTCTTCGAACCCTAATCGTATAATAGTACCCTAATAGTATCATGACTTACATTTTTGCACTGATATAATAGTCAAACACCAGAGCAAAAAAATCCTATTATCCAATAAGGGATACAATAATATGAAGGCTGTCGAGAGGATCCTTTTGTAATTTCCTGTAACAATACAGGGGATGAAGTGACACCATAAGTGTGAGTATTAGAATTTAGCTGTACATCTTGTCGTCGCCGCAACGTTTCCACTCAATAAAACGGTTTCTATATGAAAGAATATTTCATTTGTGATTTTAAGCTGAATAGGGAACACCGCTGCACTCAGCTCTAACACCATGTATCAGGCCATGTGCGAGCTCGCACTAACATATAATGAGGAATCCCAAAGCCTGGAAAAGCACACCACATCCAACATGAAGACTGCAAACGGGTTACCACACACACCAGTCGACCACGATTATTTTCTCATTCCTTTTTCTTTTTATGTTGAAACTCACATAGCTGAAATTACGCCAGTTGGAAACATTGTCCATAACTAATTTGTCTATCCTCTTGGTCAAGCAGTACAAGTGGGATTAACCCACTAGAGCTTTTACTGATACTGATTATTGATAGCTTGTACTGTAACACCCCCCACGTATATCTGTCAGTGAGGGATGAACAGGGCATTTGAACAGGAGTTTTTTAAATCTTATTCTCACTGATTATAACATGTTACAGATAAAATTCAGATTTCGTATCGGTGATTCCAATTGGATTTGGAAACACTTTCGACGAGTCAGCAGCAAAGTAATTATGCCGTGTCTGTATCTCTCAGCTTCCCAGTTATGGCGCCCGGCGTTGCCGTGATTCTTCCAGCAGACGATTGCGGAGCGGTCTTTCTCGTTGCACGAGCCCGCTGTGTGACAGTGTTAATCCATTTGGCTGTCACTCAAGTGTACGGCCCAACACTTTATTTACCACCAACTTCATACACTGGAACCTTCTGTGATCCCAGCCAAGCCGATACACCAGAACTATGCACCAGCAGACACATGCACACACACACACACACACACACACACACACACACACACGTGCCTTGTGTGTCCACCTGGATGCACTTTTACCATTATCCAGTATATGATTATCTTTTCCGCTGTGGCAAACCAGTTCTGAACACCCAGAGACACAAACCCACCCACAACAGCTATACAAATATATATATATATATATATATATATATATATATATATATATATATATATATATATATATATATATATGCACATGTGTACTATATGTATAAATTAACAGTCTGGCTAAGCTGACAACTGTATGACACACACACACACACATGATCCTGGCCCCTCCTTGATGGCTGTGATTGGGGTAGGACAGTCTCCATACATCAGTGGCGGCTATATGAATGGAACAATTGCATGAGCACTGGCAGCACCGGCGCACAGTCGCATCTCATTAGCTTAACGGGATGCCCAAAAAGTTCTGACAGCGTCCTGGCTGTGATTGGTGTGGCCTGGAGTGATGGGGACATACCTGTGGCTGTCTTGTGTACTCTGTGGGCACATGGTGAAGACGTAGCACACGTCGCAGCTACGGCCTGGCAGCGACTGTAGGATTCTGGGTGTCCACGCCAGCCGCCGCTTCACCGTACACGTCTTTTGCAATAATAAAACTCTCATTACTTTTTCTTCTTCTTATACTCTCACCGTCTCGTGCCCTGTCTCGCACTCTCCTTGCCACACACACTCGCATTACACAGACATGAGGGGAAACAGTGGCTGATTCTGTGTACTGCCGTGCCATGAGCAGAGTGCTAACTTTGAATGCTATCCAAGAATCAATTTGGAGTGGAGTTATTATTTTAAGTCTGTTTGCTTGACTTCATGGATTAAATTCAGAGAGTATACCTAGTCTTTAAAGGCATAGTTTGACCTTTTTTAGAATAAATGAGGGCATCAATAGCACTGTAATATGTGTCCCAACCAACAGCCGCTTAGCTTAGCTTTGGTTAGCGTGTGTAAAATGAAGTCAAGAGCTAGCTTGGCTCTGTCTGGCGCGAACAAAATCTAGCTTCCCGCACCGCTAAAGCTCACTAAATGACCCTTTATATCTTGTTCATTTAAAACGTAGTGTAAAAATAACACGTTGTGGTTTTCCGGGGGGTTATTTGCTTGGCCGGGAGCAAGCACTTCCTGAAATCCTGCTGGTTGCCTGGTAACTTCGTGGCAAGGACAAAATGTAAGGAAGTTATTGCTCCCGTCAAAATAATAATCCCGGCACATTAACCCATTTATAACTTACATTGTACAACACGGTTTTTGTCGGGATTAAACAAAATAGATATAATGTGTTCATCAGTGACCTTTTTGTTAGTTTCAGCAACGAGCCAAGCATTTTTTTATCCCATTTCCAGTCTTTTTTTCCAAATTTAAGATAACCAGCCACACTCTAGATTTGGATTGAATTGACTAAACTATCGTCAAGAAAGGAAGATTTTTTTTTTTAACTATTACTTTAGTATAACCACTTTTTTTTAGCTACTTCTTTTCTCTGTCACGTTGTCTGAACACTAATGTTCTTATGCTCTTAAAAATTTAGGATGTGTCATTTTTGGCACATCCACGTGTCTAGTTCAGGGCAAGTCACATTTCTTCAATGATGTGCTGAAAATGAGCCTTCAGGCTGCAGTGTTTTTTATCCAGTCGCACTATAGATGTCTCCCTGAGGGGTTTTTGGAAGAACACATGTTTTTAATAAGGGTCTTTACGTCTGGCCTTGCATAAATGTTTAGCAGCGTTCCTTCTGGGAACTGGGGCCTGTCTTTACAGTGGAGGCTAATCAGCTGTAAATTCTGTTTTAAAAAGGAAAAGGAAGGTATGGAAGGAGTTAATCTCCAAGGCCCATTGAACCCTGTGTCTCACCCTTTATTCACTCTCTCGCCATCTCTCTCTCTCTCTCTCATGCACAGATGCACCTACATACACTCCCCCCTCCAGAGAGTGAAAGGAGGGGGTGAAAACAAAAACAAAAGATAGAGAGAAGAAAAGCTAGAGGCTTTAACAAATGATCCAATAAACGGGTAGGGAGATTACAGGCTGGTTGCCCACTGGGAGAGGAAGTGGGGCAGTAAATATTTTTTAAAAGCTGTCAATAAATGTCCAGCGTTGAATTGAGAGAAGTATTCACGGCAAGAGTCAAAGGAGATTGGGCTCCGGTGCTGGCTGCTTGGGAACTAGTTAATCTTCTATAAGATGACAGCAATTTAATTGCGAAGAATTATGTTTGAAAAAAACTGCTGCTGATTGAGGCAGAAACATGCTAAATGTGTATACCAGAATGAAAACCACGCTGTTTGACATGTACAATACATGCAGCGCTCCATTCCACTCGCTGGCAGACAATCCCAGCTGACATTTCAAGGTCAATTAAATGAACATCAATCTTAATGCTGTCGACATGATGACAGAAAAGATTTTAAAAATGTAACTAATGTTGTTTCTGTCACCGTCTTGGATTTTTTGTTTACTGTTTTATTTTGAAGTCCTTATCTCTCGTGTCCTCGGTATCCCTGCACTTCCTGCCTCTGTGATTGTCTGCCCTGTTCCTGATTGTTTCCTCCTGTGTCTAATCACCTGCACCTTCCTAGTGTATTTAAACCCTGTTTGTCTCCAACCCCAGTGTAGGGGTGTTGTCTGTTTAGAGCTAGTTTTGAATCCTAGTTTATAGAATCTTTGGTCTTCATGATCTCCTCTTTTGTAACAATAAAATAAATAAATATGATATATATATGTATTTATAAATATATTTAATTATATATATATATATATATTTATAATAAATTGCTTTACACCGTTGTTTGGCATGTGGGTACATTCTTATGTTGCACGCCCTGACAGAATCAATAAGATTAAGATCATATGCAGCTGTCTTTCTGTATTTCTCTTGAAGGTAAAAACACTGACGCTTAATTATCAAATGCTTTTATGTAATACTGCACAAAACAAGGATATACAACACAAGCACATCATTTTATTCATCAAGTCTGTTGCACTTATTTAATAATAATAATAAATGTTATTTGTATCATGCTTTAAAAGATACCCAAGGCACTTTAAATGGTAAAAACAGACATAATAGAAGCAAAAGCAATGTACACAATAAAGATTACATAACAGTAATAAATCCAAACAACAAACATACTGAACTAGCATCACAGCAGATTCAAAAGAATGAGTTTTAAGAGCAGTTTTGAAAGTGGTGTGTGATGGGGTGATGGGGGAAAGAGTTCCAGAGGGAGGGGGCAGCAATGGAGAAGGCCCTGTCCCCTCAGGTCCGGTACTTGGATAGAGTAGGGGGGGGCTAAGGAGGTTGGCGTCGGCAGATCTGAGGTTGCGGGTGGTAATGGCCAAGGTTGTGAAGGGCTTTGTATGGGATGAGGAGAATCTTGAACTGGATTCTTTGCTGTATAGGAAGCCAGAGAAGGTTTTGGAGGACTGTGTTGATGTGATCTCTGGTGTGGGAGTTCTGGATGTATTGTAGTTTGTACTCTTTTAGTAAAAACAGAAAATAGTATACCGGTTTGGGTTGAGAATTCAAGATTGATAATATCCTCTCATAAATCCATTGTTTAGTTTCTTTTTTTTCGCAAGTTAAAGTTGCAGTGTTTAAGATCTGGCGGAAAATATGAGTTGTTTCCTCTCGTTTCTTTGGATTTAATCCAATAAACAAACGATCAAAACATACACGGACAGCACTGGCCCTGGTTAGTGGCACAGTAAACACACCATAGGCTACATAGGCTGCAAAATGTGAGCAACACAAGATAGCAGTGGTATTACTCTCAAAGTTTCCACAGTGTGGCAGAAGTTTGTATATATGTATGCCCTGCTGTAATAATTGACAGTAAATTTTAATTGGATGGACCAGGAAGTAGATGTCAAATGCTAAACCCAATTTCTTAGTATGCAGCCAGATCGTACAAACAGCACCTTAAAGAAGTGACGCTAGAGAGACTATTATCACTAGCTCCACTCCACAGTTGGCGGGGAGTCTGTCAAAGATCCCCGACACCAATCTCACTTTCCCACACCTTTCAACCACGCTTGTTACTCAGCAGTCCAATTAAAGCTGATTTAGGGGTTCACCTGTGTGCCTATTGGCAAATGCTAGCCTTAGGGCGGTGCGATCGTATGATTGATGGGTTGATTAGATAATGACAAGACAGCCACAGGACTCACCTGCGTTCTCCTGTTTTAGTTATCTTACTCTGATTGGTTAACATTGTGGTTAAGGCCGATCCTCCAGAAATCTGTAAATAATAAGGTTAAGCCTGACAACAAGATTACACTGAAGAAAGACAGAGTAATAATTAACTTTTTATGTGGCTTTGTCATATCAACTTCCAATAAAAAGACTTAATTTCAGTGTGTAATGACGGAATAGTTCCCTTTCGACTCACATTGTTATTATTATCAGCAATATTCTTCTTCTTCTATTAGCATATTGAATGTCAATGTGACCTTAAATTGACACTGGATCAATTGCAAACAGTTGGATGTTAAAAGGCCTCGTATAACTACGTGTTTTAAATAACAACTGAGCATTGAACATCTTGCCACTTATTTCTCTTGTTAATAGCAACGATAGGAAATTGAATTATTTTAGACCTCCCAGTCATCAGACATAACAGTAAGAAAACATAGATTTAATTCCCCTTCAACCACCAGCCAAAGATCATAATTAGTGGTCATGCTATAAAGATAAAAAACACTTTTGACAATATCAAGTGTCATCTTTGGGATCATTTCTACCTTAACATGTGTGGTCTCTCTCACACAAACGCACATACACACACACACATACACACACACAGGCTCACGCACAACAGAAGGCCCTGCAGATATGGTAGAAGTTCCAGGATATGGATATCTATAACACCTTCCTCCTCACCCTTGGAACGGATCCTCTTGAGTTTCTGTTTGGTAAGCAGAGAGAACATCCTCGAGTCGCTCCTGTTCTCTCCTCCCCAGCTGGTTTCCCGTCCACTGGATAATATTTCACTGATCCGATGACACCCTGCGCCGCTGCCGCCAAGGCGCGGTGGCCAGAGGCTCAAGACCTCTGGGGCAATTAAACACAGCACAGATAACAAGCTTGTCCACTGCATGAGGTGTTAACATTTCAACCCCGTTGTTACAGTAATGTGTTGCACTGGAAAAGAGCATGTAAAGTCTTGTTTTTAAATATCGTGATTCATTTAAGACCAAGTTGTGATGAATTAAAAAAACTGATACAATATGTAATCTGTTCACATCACATTTATTATACTCAATTTAGTAAACACACCTATTGTGTCACCATTTAATATTAATTATTTTTCAGTTAACGTTATGAAGTAAAGGTAGCTTATGTGTGTGTGGGACAGATAGATAGATAGATATATACTTTATTAATCCCCAAGGGGAAATTTGTCGTAACAGTAGCAGCACCAATAAACTAAACACACGAGAATAAAAAATAAAATATAAATATAAAAAACAGGGATGAAAGATATAGATGTATACAAGTGAAAGATATAGATGTATACAAGAAGTATACAAAGTAAAATATAAAATAAAATATATCTGTATATATACAACATATATGCATACACAATACAATACTAATGACTGCAGTGTAAAATTAAATTAAATATAAAAATATTAAATAGAGACAGTGTGCAAAATGCAAAGTGTGTGTATGTGTGTAGTGTAAATGAAAATGAAATGTGTGTGTAGTGTAAATAAATGAAATGTGTGAAGTGCAGATCAACATAGTGTAAATATGAAGTTATTATTGCAGTTATTGCACGAGGATCTGGCAAGAGGTGATCTGTTATAGAGCCTCATAGCCGTCGGCAGGAATGTTCTCCTGTATCTGTCCTTGTGGCAGCGGAGCGTGAGGAGACGTCTGGAGAAAGTCCTCCTCTGTCCCTGTAGGAGGTGGTGGAGAGGGTGGTCCGGGTTGTCCAATATGGACACAAGTTTCTTCAACGTCCTCCTCTCCACCACCTGTTCCAGGTGCTCCAGCTGGCAGCCGATGATGGAGCCAGCCTTCCTAACCAGTTTGTTGAGACGGCTGGTGTCACCGGCTCCGATGCTGCTCCCCAGCAGACAATGGCAAAGTGCAGCACACTGGCCACAACCGACTGGTAGAATATCTCCAGCATCTTGCTGCACACGTTGAAGGATCGAAGCTTTCTCAGGAAAAAGTCGACTCATCCCTTCTTGTACACAGCGTTGATGTTGGCCTTCCAGTTCAGTCGGCTGTCGATGGAGACGCCCAGGTACTTGTACTCCTCCACCATGTCCACGTCCACTCCCAGGACACTCAGAGGTGTAGGAGCTGTCGCCTTCCTCCTGAAGTCCACCACCATCTCTCTGGTCTTGGCCACGTTCAGCCGCAGGTGGTTCTCATCGGCCCACTTTACAAAGTCACTCACCACTGCCCTGTACTCCTCCTCCCGTCCATCCCTAATACACCCGACCACTGCAGAGTCATCAGAGTACTTCTGCAGATGGCATGACTCTGTGTTGTACTGGAAGTCACTGGTGTACAGGGTGAAGAGGAAGGGAGACAGAACAGTTCCCTGTGGGGCTCCAACATCACTGACCACCGTTCCAGACAGCACACGGCCCATTCTGACAAACTGTGGTCTGCCTGTGAGGTAGTCAGTGATCCAGGAGATGGTGGACGCGTCGACACCGACCACCCGCAGCTTCTCACTCAGCAGCAGTGGCTGGATGGTGTTAAATGCACTGGAGAAGTCAAAGAAAGTGACTCTCACAGAGACACCGGTTCCATCCAGGTGCGACTGAGCTCGTTGCAGCAGGTAGATGATGGCGTCGTCCACTCCCACATGAGGCTGGTAAGCAAATTGCAGAGGGTCCAGCGACGATTTCACCTGCGGCCGGAGGTGGGCCAAGACCAGCCTCTCCAGCACCTTCATCACATGGGAGGTGAGGGCAACCGGTCGGTCGTCGTTGAGGCCAGATGGTGTTGACTTCTTTGGGACAGGGACCAGGCACGACGTCTTCCACAGCACCGGGACTTCCTCCTGCTATAGTGAAGATATTGTAAATTGCACAGAATCCTGCTCAAACATTCAAGCAAATTATTGTATTCTTTGATTACAATTAACTGCTGTATTTCTTTGATATAGTAGAGACACTGTAACATGTTCAGTAGTTCGCTGACAACGTTGCCGACAGTGATTTACTGTCTGTTTAACCCTCCTGTTGCCTTCGGGTCATTTTAACCCGATTCAATATTTAACCCTCCTGTCGCCTTCGGGTCAATTTGACCCGATTCAATGTTTAACCCTCCTGTTACCTTTATATTTACTGACATATTTTACCCTTGGGGTCAATATGACCCCAGCTATTAAAATCTCCAGAAAATTATTAGAATTAATATTGTTTTCCAAGTTTAAGTGTGAGGTACTTTATGTTTGTTTGTTGACTACCGAAAGAACACCGACATTAAACATTGAATCGGGTCAAATTGACTCGAAGGCGACAGGCGGGTTAAATATTGAATCGGGTCAAAATGACCCGAAGGCAACACAAGGGTTAAGCAATTTTTAAAAAGCACCAAATAGATTTCCACTTTAAGATCAATTGGCAGAAAGAAATTCCGATGTACTTGAAACATCCACAAATGTATTTTTTAAGTTTTTTTCAAATTCAAATAGATAAAGCATTTTTGCAATAATACCTACTGAATTTAATATATATATATTTGTCTGAAGAATTTAGAGAAATTAATGATAAATATAAGAATTTTATCCCAATCTCAGCCAGTTCAACTTGGCCCAATGCACTGTTAAAGTAGCAGGTCTACCTGGTCGGCCTTAAGACAGCATTGGCTAATAAACGCCACTCTTAATCATTCTTCAACCCTCCCCGTTTGAGTTTGCCTAACTGTACCAGAGACCAAGGTTCAAGCCTCTCGAGCTGCCCTTGAAGCATAAGCAGCAGCCACCAAACAGACATCACTTCCAATCATCATCACAACTTCTGAGCCTTCAGTGAACAAGCAGGCTGTCTCAAGGTCTCCAGTTTCACCTCCAAAACTCTTTAAAACCCCACCGGCCTCACCAGATTCCCATTCGCTCTGACCTACAGAATCCAAAATGCATGTCGTCTCACCCTAACGATGACTCAAAATCAGAGCGCAGAAGACGAAAATAAATCACTGCATCTTTTTCAAGCCATTATCTTTTTTTGATGGGCAATTGACTTTGTTAGCGGGGGTTTATGGCGAGGGAGGGGTGGTGGTGGTGGTGGTGGAGTTCGTCTCTGCTTGCCAGTGAGAGCTGCCGGGCCTCTTGCCCTTTTCCGCTGTGATGCCTGCGTGCTGAGTTTGGCTTGGCTTGAGTGTCTGCACTTGATGGTTTATTCATATTCAGCGGTGCAGGACGCTGTGCCATGAGGTTCCTCTCACACTCAATATGTCTGCGAAGAAGTAATAGAAAGGAGGTCTGAGTCCCGCTTTTTGCCGTACGGGCGCTTCATATGTTTTGCTCTCGTTTTCAAGATTGGAACAGCGATCAGTTTCAAAGTCGACCAACACCACAGCCCTTCTCTCTTTCTCCCCTGAAAGGCAAATGTTTTACAGCTGTCAAACAGTGATTTTACTCAACGGCGAAAATGCGTGGTGTGATTTTGACTGTCGAGCCATTTCTGTTTGTTTTATTTTCTTCATTTCCGTTCTTTTCTCGTCTTTCAGTGTCGTCTGCTTCGGAGGATGTCCGTGTCTATTTTTCCTTCGCATCAACTCCCCGAATTCCAATGAGTTTTCTTTGTAGCTTCTCAGAGAGAAATAATTGATAACAAATAAAGCTCATGTCCATCTTACATCGGCGAGCCAACACTGAAAACATTTAGAGGAAAACATGTATGCTTTGTATATATTCCAGCCTCCCTTGCAGTCACCACCCATTCCCACAAATACATAATGTACTATATGCAAAGTTCATTTAAGCACACACACACACACACAGGTAAACGCCACGACAACTGAAATGTCCAATCAGTGTGTGCATGGCCTGTGTTCATCAATTAACAAGCCACTTGCTATTCAAAAAACAACAACATCAACTTCCCCCGAAAAGCCCAGTCAAAACAAGCAGCATAGACTGGCTTGTCCACTTAATCAAAGCCAGATGTCTCCTCAAAAACTATTTCTCTCTTTCCTCAGTGCACCCCTTCATCCAATCGCTCATTCTCCCCTTCTCTTCCCCCCGCATTCCCTTTCCTGTCTGTGCAGACGGCTGGTCCTCGGCAGTCGTGATTTGGTTCTCTTGTCGTCTCTCCGTCTGTCTCTCTGTCTTCTTTCTCTCTCCTTTCCCTTCTTTTCTGTTCGTAGAGTCATTGTCTTGTCGAGCGGGCATGGACCCGCGCTGACCCACCCCCCGGCCGCATTCACAATCGTTCAAGGTGAAAAATTAGACCCACATGGCAGATGCCACGAAAGAAGTACCTCTTGCCGGATAACTTCCAGTCGATCTGCCTGCCCATCTGATGTAATGGCGATTTTTGAAATACATGCCACAGCCTGTCTGTCTAACTAAGAGCTCGAGACTCCCTTCTGTTTACTTTAGCGTGAGCCATGTCCTTTTGGTAACAGCACTTTGAAGAGAGGAGTCTTGTGGCTGTCGACACACCATTCTCAGTTGATCGGAGCCTGAGCCAGGCACAGAGTGAACGCTAATTTACTTTTCCACCTCAGTGCCGAGAGAAAACACCCTTTCCCGGAGATGCTAAACAATACAGGCAGTGCCTTTCTGCTAACTGCTCTTCAGGAAGGGGAGGGAGGGGGCTACTGCTGCTGCTTTCAACTGGCTATCTTGCTCAACCTCCTTAATCTGAGAAGCAAATAGCCCCCAGTGTTGTCCTTAGAGCTCATGCACAACTCTGGGAGGCTCAGTGGGTCTGTGGAGAGGAGCAACAAAAGCACAAGTCGAATTGTTTGAAGTCCGCCATGTGATTGGCACTAATTTACTGGCTCTTTACCCTCTTTGTACTTTTGAACTTTTTGAATTACATTATGTTGTAATGCGTTACAGAATTAGCCGTGATTTATTCTGCTCTGTAAAAACAGGAACTGCTTTGTCAAAAATGTCAAATGTTCTGCTCTTAGAAGTCCTCCGAGTGATTCATAATGGAAACCACAGAGTGTGTTTAACAAAATTGAAAAATTCCTCATTTTCGTCTTTCTTTTCTTTACAGTAGCAAATCACAACAATGACTAATTTAGTAAGGGCCTTAAGTTTAGAAACATATGCAAATATTTAAGGCAGATTGGTGAAACTCCACTACAACATTCACTACCCGGCCAGTACCTCAGTTTAGTTTTGTACAACAAGCATAATCATGAACAATAGCTTCATTCTATATTTTCAAAGTAGCACAGGTCACGTGTGCCCTCCACTTATTTTTACTGACTCTACCAATCAAATGAATGTTGACTACAATACTTTACCAGTGTTGGCCTTGGAAAGGGAAACAGGCTGATGGAGCCCATTTCAAATCCAAGCAGATTGGCTTCCCCCAGCCTATTCCTCTATCATTTCCAGACTTTGTTTTTTTTTCTTTTTGCAAAGCATAACAACCATCACATTTTCAGAAACCCAACCATTCTGTGCACAACTGTATGGAAACATTGTCAGAATCAGCTAATCACAACTGTAATTTGACATAAAATTCACTTTTTAATTTAAATGATGGGTATTTGAATCCTCACAGTGGTGCAAAAACATTTTTTTTTAAACGTCACCTGAATTAATCTGCATATACAAACTCAACATTGTGTTTTACTGATGAATATTACTTCACAACTTTACTCTCCCTAATCCTTGCTCTTATCAGGCTGACTTGCTGACTGTGGATGGTGCTTCACCGCTTCACTGGGATTGAGGGGATGGAGGAAGGGGCGGCAGATTCTTGAAGGGGACACTTGTGGGAAGGAAAGGGGTCTCATTGCGAGAGATCAGCTTGTGTAAACATTCAGGTTAATGAAGCTCAGTGGGCCTAATCCTCAACCCTCTTTCTCACTCTCCCTCGCCCCGGCCTCAAACCCCTTCACCCCTCCCCGGGACCTCCACCCCCCCAGTTTCCACCATAATCCCTTGCAGGAGCGGGCACTGTCAATCAAAAGGACCCCAGGGAAGGAGGACAGGGTGAGACGTGTGCACGTGTGTGTGCATGAGTGTGTGTGGGCGTATATGTGTTTGCATACAGTACAACTGGGATTGATATTGCGTGCACAAACCACACACATCACATACCTGCGCACACACATGCGGGCGCAGAGCGCTTTGAGGCGCTGTAGTCTGTTGTGGTATTTCCATTGAGGGAGCCACACTGCTTCAAACCATATGAGCGGTGAAGGTGGAAGCTCTGGGTCCAGACCTGGACTTGGGGGTAATAAGCAACACATGAACCATGTATGACGAAGGGGAAACGGGATGAAGGAGCAAAGAGGGGGTGGACGGGAAGGCAGGTTTCCAATCTAAGCTCTCCAAACACTGACATCACACATTGTGGTCAGGCTATCAGACGAAACACACAGAGCTTGAGGATGTCTTTTTATACCCTGAAACAACAACACATGATCATAATATAGTGGGCATGTGGAGGAATAGGTGTTGCAGTAATGTTGACTGATAGCCGCTCCTTTATGTGAAAATAACATTTAGGCTACAGGTTAACATGTTTGATAAACAATGAAATGGAACGGTGTCTTAGACCCCGTTTACACGATGGGAAAACGCATATATTTTCATGCGTTTTGGCCTTTCATTTACACAAAAACGGAGGTTTTATCACGGAAAACGATCATTTCTAAAAACTCCGGCCAAAGTGGAGATTTCTGAAAACTCTGTTTTTGTGTTTGCGTGTGAACTAGGTCAAACGGAGTTTGAGGTTGTCAAACGTCACAGTATGCGACTAAAAATGCTTCACGTCATGTGAGCGTCCTGTTTACAGTTAGTTTGCTTAGGTGCGCCCGAGTTATTTCCTCCTTGACATGAGGATACTCCTCGGAGGTCTCGGACGGGTACTGTTCTAAGAACAATGCCAACATATCCCTATATTTAGTTTGGCATGATTCCCAATCCACATTATCGAGTGCTTTATTTATATTATAATCTAAGGCGACTCGAAGCAGCAGCTCCACTTCGCTGTCTGTCCATACAAATGAACCTCGCGCCATATTTACTCTCTAAAGGAAAAGGAAGTTGGTCGTGTTTTTCGTAGTTGTTGTTGGTTTTGAGAATTCTGATTGGTTTGCATGTCTTTATCCTTCTCGTTACACTGCCGACTACAGGTTTGGCATAGTTATGATGGCGCCCGGGGGCGTATTTATGCGGGTTCATATAAACAGAAACTTTTTTGAAAACGACCTTGTGTGTACGACGTTATTTTTGAAAATGAGGGGCAGAAATATTTGTTTCTGTAAATACCCGGCTATGTGTAAATGTGGCCTAGTCTGCTTTAATATAAGCCGCAATCATTTGCATGTCCTGCTAACTAGCGCACTGCCAACAGTTATAGCAAAGTATTGCTACTGCCAGGAGTTGGCATATCATTAACTCATTACATTGGTTTGTGTAACAGGTAATTACACATAATGTAGAATGTCCCGACTGTAAATACTACACCTACTGTTTAAAAACGTGTCAGCCAAAGGCTACTACCCAAGATAGAACATATCGGTTGGTTCTCATCCTAAAAGACATGTTCTCTTGTAATATTAAATGTGAAAAAGACTGTTTGATAATATGAACAAGTATGACAGCTGAAGGGTTATGTTACAACCATCTGTGTTATATTGTCTTTGTCTTTTTTAATAACAGCTCGATACTGAAACTCAAGAACAATGCTGCTCCTTTACATCTTCTACATGGGTCAGTACATGCTAGCTGCTGTTGGTGCTGTTTTAATGGGACATCTAGCTTTAGCATTTTAGGAATAGGCTATATCATTTATGGAGTCATGAAGTCCATATTAAATATCACATTTACAGGGTTCTGATACAAGTAAGCTGAAACCATATAAAAAGTCAGCTGATGAATGTTAGCTTCATGAGTTAGCTAGCTACGCCTGATAAATCTGCTAGTGTGTCTTTCAGTCGGCATTGATGGGCGGGCTCAAAATAATAAGCATGCTTTTTTGACTAAATGAATACACGTTGGTAACACTTAGTAGTGACTAAAGGAGGATGGGATGGGGGGGGGGGGGGTTGCTCTGAAATGTCTACCTGTTAAGTGCCACTGAGAGTTTCAATAAGCAACCATGTTCCGTCCTCAGTTACAGAATTTGCCCTGAGGAACTGTAAACAGTGTTAACTAACTGACACCTTCTCTACCACCTTGTCCTGAGAAGTTAAAAAAACCACCTGGCTAGTGGCCACTAAAGGACATCATGAAACAGATACCCGAGAACAAGAGAGCATTTGTTGGTGTGTGGGTTTATGCATTATGTACAGCAGCTTGTGTGTGGATGGATGTTGTTTTCCCTTCCACCGAGGCCAACTCCCTGTACTGTCTTCACAGCAACAATACCATCACAGCCCAAGGAGAGAGCCTGAACTGGCCATTCAACTCCACTGTTGCCATATCAGTTCCAGCTCTACATTAAGGAGGGGATTTTTTCTTTCTTTTTCATAGGCCTACTTGGAAAATGAGTTTAAATTTGAGACATTCAAAGGATCTTAAATGCTTCTCAGGCGGTTGATTATGTTAAAAAATAAATAAACAAAAATACAAAACTGAATGGACCCATTTGAGAAAAAAATCTCTGAAAATCTCTGCAGCTTAATTTTGTTTAAATGAATGAAAAGACAGTCAAAATCTTAACTCATATATATATATATATATATTGTGTGTCCGGCATGAAGGGTAATTTCTAAAGGCCATTGACGGCATGACTAATCATGGCCATATTAGTTTACTGGCCATATCTGCATGGTCTTTGGTCTCCCTCCTTTTTCTCACAGTTCTCGTTTTTCTATCGTCTTATGGATTCCCCTCTTGCCACCACCATAGGTTTGGTTGCTGTTTTATGATGGCATATATTGTGATGATGATGATTTATGCTCTAATACGCTTCTCTCTCATTTATTCCTGCTCCCCTGGTTCCCATAAATCAGTGCAGATATAGAGCCTGGCTTGGCTACATGCCACTCATGCCATAGCAAACACTCCTCTGGGGACATGGGAGGACTAAAAAACACGGTAACCTAAAAGACAAAACAAGCAGGACCTGAATATCCTCAACGTCCAGTTATTTCTTTTTACATTCAATTCAATGACAATTCACTGATGAGCTTAGACTTTTTATACTCTTCTTCACCCTTTATTTATTGCCTGCCTGCAACTATGTATTGGCAAAGCACTCACTGAAGTTTTTGCAGTGAGATTTGGGGGTATAAAATGAGCCCCCATTAACACCACACAAACCAGTATGACTGAGCTGTCTGAGCGCTTCTGTCAAAGGTCTGCTCACTGAAGCCAGATGGCAGAAAGAAAGAAGGGGTGAGAGAGACGGATGACAGAAATTGCTAAAAAAAAGAGAAAGGTAGGAAAAGGACAGGATGAAAAACTGGGTGGTTTGGGGTTCCCCTGGCATTCTGCATTACGTGAGCAACACACAATTGCACACAAACTACACACAAATGAACCGACACGTGAATGCTGAAGTATTCCGCCCAGACTCTGAAATCAACTGCTGGCTCTGATCCAACGTTAACATGGTTCAGTCCATATACCCTCGTGTGGCAGGGTGGAGGAAGCCAACTTTCTTCTTCTGTGGTAAAGCTGCTGTGTGGCACCAGCTAATGAAACCAGCAGCATCCCTCTGTCCCTGCCAACTCCTTCCCTTTTCTCTTCTTCTGTGGTGGCGGAGCTGGTGTGGTGACAAGGGCAGCCTGCGATGCAGTGAGGGCCCCTCACTTGACTGAATTATCTCATCAGGGTCCCTTTATTAGGAACTCAGCAGGCTTATTATTTTTATTATTAACGGCCTGTGTTTTCATCCTCAGGATGCGAGGCTTCAGTGCACACAGCTGTTTCTCCTCAACTCCTATGTTTTTTTAACTTAAGAGGTGCTTTTGCAAAATGCCGTTCAGATATTTTTCTTCAGCATCCCCCCGCTCTACGCCTATCTTTTCACTGGTCTGGCTTAATCTTTTTTTTTTTCTCTTCCTGAGGCCGGATTAGGCCAAGTTTAACAGCCATGTCTCCAAGCTGGAGTGACAGGCCAGTAAAATTATGTTGAACACAGCGAGCCAGATAATCATTAAAGTATGAAATAATAAATCCAACTTTGCCTGGTTTCCCTCAGACGAGTAACAACAATGTGCTTGAACATTCAAAGTGATGGTAAGAAAGCAATAGATTTCCAAACAGTATATTGGCTTTGGTGAGAATTCTCTGTAGAATTTGCAGACGTCTATTATGAAATAATGATTAAATATACATCACGGAAAATAAATAAACGCTCACACGAAAAAGAGGAATAAAGAAAATCGTGAACAGAAAAGTGGACGCGGTTCATCAGCGAGTCTACATGCTGAAATCCTACTTGGATGATGTATGTGTTATATTTGTGTCTTTCATTCATCACACCCCCACTGTCTTTCAGAAGAGGGTCTTGAAGTGAACATGGAGACATCAGGCTGCTAGCTAATAACCCACTAGTGGAAGTCTGATCAATAGCACAGCTCAGGTTTCCCAGCTACATCACAGAGAGAAAGTGTAGCAGCAGCTGTTTAGAGCTCCAATCCAGAATAGGAACAGCAAAGCGTCGAGAGGCATTCCTCGGTGAGGTTTAACATATGGACACTTTGCTCTTGTAAAAGATGACGATTAAGCTCAAAGGGCAACACAGCTTTTGGGGGGGGGCTGAAAATCGAGTGCTTTGTCACTTGAACGTAAACACAGGGTGTTTTGGGGCCCCTGCTGAAACAACCAATTTTGATGCTTTTCTTCAGAGAACAGTCTCCTATTTATCGTTGTGGATTAAATGCTCTTGTTTTAGAAAAGAAACAATGTCTTTGGCGAAGAGGAACAAAAAGGGACAATACTTGTTAGTCAGATCAATTCATTATTGGTTATTTAGGAAATTAAAAAAGTTTGAATATCACCAGATTTATCCTTCAAATGACAACATACACATACATAAACCGTAAGCATTTTATTTTATAGAGGAGCATATATATGTATTTCTTAAGTTTAGTTGTACTCGTACACGGAAACACTGCTCCCATTGTTGTAGTTACTGCAAAACATGCCTTTTTTTCAATGATTCAGACAATATTGCCTAGACGCTATGATCCTGTGTTCAGTTCTCCAACAATAAAGACTATTAAGACTCTAAAAAAGACAGAGACAACCAGAAAAAACTCTCACAAACCGCACAGTGAAGCTCATGCTGTGTTCAGAAGCACAAAACATGATTCACACATGGAGACATGCCTGCAGCCGTCAGATTTTATGGATCCCAAAAGTCACATTATTGCAACCCTGCAGCGCATATTCTCCGAAGCTTTGTCACCGAGCCCAGTGACTCATGCTGAATGGTCTATTCCACTGAGCCTCTATCGCACCCAAAACTGTTTAAACATGTCAAAATCACAGTGAGATTTCACCACCGTCTCAGTCTTGGAGGGACTGGAGCAGCGTTCTCTGCAGCCAGCGCTCAATCACAAGGGTGAAAACACAGCATGAAAACCATTTCAGGATAAGCGAGATGAATGGGAGACAGGAAAAGATGAACTGGAGCATTACAACCCAGTGACAGTTTGAGCAAACGATCTGCCGGGAATGTGTTGCGCTCCAAGGATGAATATGATTTAGGTTGCTGTATCAACTAAAGAAGTTCAGCTGACGTTACATGTTGAAAAATGATCCTACTGGATTTAGATTTACATGAACAAAACCATTTGAACTCTTACTGTACCACCTTTTTATGCATGCCTGCATATGTTTTTTACCAACAGCCCATGCTTAACCATTGAGTCAGACTCCTTCACCACAGCTTCATGACGGTAAGACTAGACTTGGTAAAACCAGAGGGGGAGGGAGGTGGGGAGGGGGGATGGTCAGTCACAATGTAAAAAGAAAAAACACTCAGCATCTATCACTCGTGGTCCCGAGACAATTGGCTTACTTCCCATCCTGGTGGTTTATCAATAAAGTGATTACCTTAATAGAAAGAACAGTGCCTTTTAAAAGCCTCTTTACTTGTCAGATAATTAAATCAACCAATAGAGAATCTGTTACTGATCAGAAACCTGAATTATTGATGAGCCAATGGTATCTTTTGTAGGGACTCTGGGGGTTATTAATAATTGATGGGCTCCATCTGGATTAATGTGTGTGAATGTGTCTGTTTATTCATCCACTATTCACATCAATCAATCGATGAATCCTTCAAGCTCTTGGACCCTCAGTTGTCCAAAAGCAGCAGCGGCAATCGGGGGAAAGCCAAAGAGCAGCAACCGTGACGACGATTGCTCATCTGACTTTGATTGCTCAAACTTTTTCCGTCAGTTGTGGTCAGAGTTATTAAAACCAACCGTCGTGTCCTTCAGTACCCAGTCAGAGTAATAACAGGGTAATGCAGTAAGTCAAACAGTCTTGTTCTAATTAGGTGTGGTTGTGTGCGGTGTTCCAGCGCCTGTCGACTGCTCACAGACGTGTCCATAAACACATTGGACCTCGGCGCTCTGTGGATTTCGCAGCACTGTCCGCAGGACGGGGGAATGATCCAATAAGAGTTTTTCATTTTGTATTTTCTTTTCTGAGTAGAAAGAACAAAAACACAACAATCACAGAGGAATGTTGTTGCAAAAAGGAAAAGCGAGGCAGAGTGGAACAGCCGGAGAATTCTGTTTTTGATCAAATAAAAACTTTTGTGTCTTGGATCATTTCATCGTAATATCTAGTTTATATAGAGTCGGAAGAAAATTCGAAGAAAAGTTTGAAGAGACAAACTTTACATTTTCTTATCTGAAGGCTGTGTAATAGATGTACATTTTACAAATTACAGGGATTTTCTGCAACTGGAGCTTCATTATGGCCACTAACTGGTGTCCTAGCACAATCTGTGGTATCTCACTGACTGGTTTTGGTTTCCATGCGGTCTGCAAAAATGACAAAATGATGCACTGGACTGAAGCTTTGAACTGACACATTGACAAGCTGCCCTCCGTTTGGTTTTCACCCAGAAGATATTTGTGACATCCTCATATTTAAGTGCTTACAAGACGTATACAATCTTCCAAATAAAATAAAGACGTCTTAACTATTCCTGTTATTTTTGTTGATGAAATGTGGTCCACAAAATCCTGACGAGTTCCCAATAAATGAATTTAGACCAAATCAGTTTTACATCTGGTAATGAATAAATCAAGGACTGTGGGTAGAATTAGCTACTTAAAAACAGATTGCTAAATACTATAATACAAAATCAATGAATTAAGTTAACATTCATACTGAAATTGAATGTGTGTTAAGATAATTCAACATTTTAACTGAGGACAGGCAAACATTTACACACAGAAAAATATACATATAAATCATCCATATACACCTACAACAATAATAGGCATGAATTGTATAAGATGTTTTTGATTGAAAAATATCTTTATAATATTGACCAAATAATATTACCTCAACTTGCTTTTGATCATATCACATGTTTTTCAAATTGTTTTCTCTGAGCAGCTTCAGGACTTTTTGTCCTTGTTGGGAATATAATCCAAGGATAAAATATGAGTCTTGGATCACTGCGTTAAATCAGTGTGCAATGATAAGTTCCAATGATAATATCTGGAAATCTGCAAACTGATCTGTTTCTTAATTGTTCCTAATTGGCTCAATTAGGGCAATATCAATCACTTCTTTCATATTATGTTTGTATGAGTACAAAGTTATGATAGCTGGTTCCTTATTTCTTCTTAACTGGGAGCTATACTTAGGATTTTGTGCTGCGTTAATGCTGAGCCTTCCTCTTCTTTACGCTCCGCTCTTTGTGGGCGGAGTTTTCACACACTTTGCAGTGACAAGGCAATGTGCACCAAGGTGAGGCCTCCGTGAAAATCCACTGCCTGGAGCCACCAAGCCCACCGGAGAGGAAATGAACACATCGCTCCTTTTTTTCACACTTTTACCTTTACCTTTAACTCTCCCTCCCTCCCTCTTTCTCTCTTACTCATTCACCCCAGGCATCAAACTGATAATCCAAAAGGTCACCTGTGGCCTCCTTCTCTCGCCCCTCCCTTCTCTTTCTCCTCTCCATTGAGAGAGAAAAAGAGACAAAACATGCCTGAGGGAGTAAGGGCAGGTAACTCTTGCAGTCAAACAAGTGTCTCCTCTTCCGATTGCAATTTTCTCTCACATCATTTCCTTGTTCAAGATCCTTTACCTCATTGGGGTGAAAAAGTGACACCGATTATTAAAGCGGCTGAAATATAAAAGGTAATATAGAGTCCTGTACCCTTTGAGAGCTTGGTTTCTCAACATGTAGCTAGGATAAGAACAATGTCTACAAATACAAATACATGCTGCATAGAACAAAAAAGGAAATTGATTCTCAAGTTTTGCTAAACCTATGAATTAAATGTACGTTACTGACTGCTGACTCATCACTACTCTTAACCGACCAGTAGGCCGCGAGTTATCAACAACGCCTTCAGTTTGAACTCTTGCTTCTGCTACGGATTACAAATTTAAGTTCCTCTCTTGGTTTGCATGCCCCAAAGTACAGTAATACAATCGAGTTTGTTTGTATAACTATTGCTTAGCTAATGACAAACTAAACCGAGTGCTGACTACAACAACATCGAGTCTTACGTTACCCTGAGGAGAGATAGTTAGCTGTTGAGCTAGTTACGGCTAGTAGAGCTAACAGAAAGCTAACGAGACCAAACATAGACAAACCGTTTCTGTTCAGAGAAGGCGTTAAACAGACAACATGAAGTGTTACACAGTTTAATGTGACAACACAACATGTTTACAGTAAATAAGCATACCAAAGTACATCAGCCGAATACAGTTTGGAGGTAAAAATACTTGAAGTGTAATTTATGCACGCTGCATAGGCTACACAGACTGCCCTGCACTCCCTGTCCCCCATCACACTTTTCTGGTCTTGTCCGAGCAGCTTCTTTAGGCTCTGAATGTAAAGTGATGTTGTCAAACTGCCCACTATAGGCTGCCCTTCTTTTGTGCAGAAGGGACAACTTAACAGTGTCCCTCGTTCGCCTAATAGCCTCACACTCAGCTATCACTTTTTAAATCATTGAATTGGAGAGATAATTTCGGCGGGTTTGTGTGAGCTTTAGGCAGGAGGGATGAAAGGTCAAAGGTCAAGTGTAGTTCACTCTCCCACATTTTATTTAGACTCAGGGAATATTAATAATATAGTCGAAGCAGAAAGGTTTAACAATGACAGCAATTTGTCCTTTTTGGCCCTACTGCAATATGTAATTTAATGACATTGTTTCTCTTTTAAATAAATATGAGTTGAGTTTCTTTCGTGCTTCAACAGCATCAGACTTCAAACATGAAGCAGAGTAAAAAGCGAAGTTATGTGTAAACCACAATTTTATGTGAAAAAAAGTATTTTCTCTGTTTGTCTACTTTTCCACTGTGTATCTGGGATGTAGGCTGCAGCTTCTCTGACTCAGACATTACCGGGTCTTATATCACCCTTATTAAAAGAGTTTCTTTCCAAGTTTTTCAGACAGACAGTACAGTTCATTAAACTCCAATAAACAGAAGTGAAAATAAATTAGATGTTACTTTTTTTTAAACGTTTTGCCTGTCGGTGAATTTAATTTTAACTCACAACCACAAGCTAGAAACAATAAGTTAATAAGCATAGGTTTTAAAGTCGCTAAACCTCTGCATGATGGGTAGGAAATACTGTTTGTATTATACAACATCTTAAAAGTCTGTAAAGGTAATGAGGGCGCGTCTTATAGCATGTCAGTCTTTGTGTGGACATTATTTTTGACCATCGGTTTTTCATGATTTTCCTATCCTTTGACCTCGGTCCAGTGTGACCCAGGGAGAGAAGGAGCAGTCGCCCCAATGGTTTTCTCTCTTAAACCTGTTTCAGATTCTGAGGCAGCGGGGCTTCTGCAACTCAGGAAGCCATAAGAAAGTATTTAATATCATCCCCCTTACATTCAAAAAAGACACCCTCCTTCTGCTTGTAATCTTTTACTCACTCTTATTCTGAATCACTCGGTCTTTCTCCTCCACCTTGTTGTTTGTATTCTGTTCAGTGAAGAAGTGAGGTGTCTTAAAAGCAGGATGTATAAGGGAATATGCGGCAGATGCTTTAGTTTGTCTCTATTTGCTGACTTTCTTGCAAAGAGCAGGTGAAAGTATCAAGAGAGAATCCATTATTGTGTGTCCTCTGTGTCTTCACTTTCTAGCACATAATGATGTTTTCATTTTTATAAGAAAACGTTTCCCTCTTTTCTTTATTTTTTTCATTTTTTCTTCTCCCCAATCGTATTACTCTTTATCTCCTACCACTTACTTCCTTTAGCTGAACTTTATCCTACCTTTTCAGGTAGACATGCACATACAGGTCATGTAATAAACCCTTGCTTCCTTTAGCCTTCCGGCCATGGGAATCAAGTACAACATATACAGTGATGACATCATGCTGTACACTCAGAGGTCAAGTATAAATCCTTAATATTGTAATAACAGTGACTTAAACTAATTACAAATAATTAGTTTTTTTCTTTTGATAATTTATTATAATCCTATGCAACATATCGTATACGATACAACAACAAAGGACAAGAAAAATTTTTGCTTTTGAAGTTCAGTTGTATCTTACTTACAGATTTTTCTCATTTAAGGTTTATTGTTTGCTTCACATTAATCTCATCGCTGATTGCTTTGTTCTGCCACAACAAGGCAGCCGGTTGGTACTGTGTTTAACAATCATGATATTTCTTTCTTTACTTGTAATGAAGCAGAGGCTATGTGATTGCGCTTGGCAATACTCGCATTATGATGCGATGAGTAAGATGGAGAAGATCCAATAAAGAAACAGTTGTCATGCTCAACTGCCACGGGCGAGTTGATTTAAGTGCAATTAGAAAAACAAACGTTAAGGAAATTTAATATTTGTGAGATACTTTTAGGATATCACAAGGTTGAGAGCCATCCTTGCCTTTGTTTCATTTTTACTGACACAAGAACAGGAATGGACAGTAAGTATCCTCCTGTAATAATCAAATTCATCTTTACTGTAAATATACCGTATATTTATTTATTTGATTCTTTTAGCCGCTGCTTTGGTCCAGACTCATTATCTCCAAAACTATTGGATGAGTTACCACGGAAATCTAACATCCCCAGAGGCCGATTTTTGGCTTTTAGATAAATGTCTTGGCAGCTATTGCAAGGATTGTCCTGCCATTTGCAACATGTACAGAAGATTAATGCTAATGACTTTTGGTGCTCCCCACCAACAGGTCAAACAAAACAGGTGAGTTGAACAAAGACATTTGAGCGGGGAAAATGACTAACACATGGTGAAATCATCCCTGAATTGAAAAGGGATGTGTTCAAAATGATTAGGGTTAATCAAATTTTTTTGTTGAGCTCACATTTTGGTTTGAGCTGCAAACAGCCTCTCTCATCATGTGCTTGTACCTTTAAGGGTGTAGTTCACTCAAAGCTCTTTTTTCCCTCCGTTTTCCTCTTAAAAAAACATTAACCAAAGGAAAACCATTCAGTGAAGTATCATCATCCTGCAGTGACTCTGTCGCCACCAACATCTCAACAAAAAATCCACCAAAAACTTGTACATTGTCAGCAAAATAATAGGTTGTGTTGTTGTGAAACTATGTCACACCATACCTCGAGTCACATGGAGAAGGCAGAAATACAATACTCTCACCACGCCTCGTCTTTGTCAGGGAGAGAGTTTGAAAAATCCCTAGACTTGCGAACACGGATCCTAAAGTCTGACATTTTCTGCTCCGTCGTGGGAACTTGTAAAGCTACGTGTGAACGTATCTGTCTCACCTCTGGGCCTGTGCGCAGGAAATGGAAGAGTTGAAAGTGTGCTTTTGAGAGTGTATGTTCTGGGTGCTGGTGGAGGGTTTCAAAGAGCAAAATGTTGTGGAATTCTCTCAGGAGATCATCCATCATATGAAAATAGGAGACTGGCTGAGGTTTTGCTTTATTTGCGTTCAGGAGGGGATTATAAATCACCAAAAGTGAGAACAAGTGTCAATCGTCTGAGCTGTTGCTTGAACAGCGGCTGTGTATTTTGTTTCGTTTTTCGTGTTTCGTTTCCTAGACAGCAGTTTATAGCGTCTTCTTTTTTTACGGTGGTTGTACTAATTGCCTTGTTGTTTTTTTGGTTTCTGATTGAAAATTGCTGATGCAGTGTTGACTCACAGACTGTGTCATACATGGAGCAGAAATGTGAGCTATTTTCACACCAGTCAACACAGCCACTGTTGTGTTTGTACGCATGGGAAAACGTACAGAAGAGTCGGATGAATACCTGCCCTGAGGATGTTCAATTCCAATATCCGCTGAGACATTCCTTCAAAAGTTTATTGTTACATGTTACACTTTTGGTGGGAGACACTTTCTCACGGTTCAAAACGGAAACCCAAATCAATATCGTCTATTTAGAATAGCCTTATTTTAATGATCCTTATCAATTCCTCAGGTCATACATTTCTCAATAAATTGATTGTTGCTTTGGTGGATGAAATGTCAGAGAATGGGGAAGAATGTATCAATTCATGTAACATTTTCAAATATCCTGATTAATTAACTGATCATTTCATTTGTATGAATAAAATTGGAAAAAGGTACCCCAATTGATCAATTCATGTAACATTTTCAAATATCTTGATTAATTGACTGATGATTTCCTCCTTTCTTCAACGTTGCATGGACTATTAGATCCATTAAGGAGTTTAAATAATTGCTCATATTTCTCTTTGATTCAGACCTTCAGAGGATGGACGAGGAACACCTGTCAACACAATGCAATGGCTCTACAATGTATCCTGAATGTGTTGTTGTGAAATGAGCTGATTCATCTATTCATGGCAGTTTTTGAGGTCACGTTTATTTTAGTACAGCTTCAGTCCAACAAAGCAACTTCACTAACCATAAACTACCAGAGATTAACCAACACAGGGAGTGTTTATTGAAGATATGTTTGGATGGATTACGTTATATCATGCACATGTGTATTCAATTCATGTTATTGTGTACTCATGTTATCTTTGGGTCAGTTACAGAAATTGATCGAGTTACATTTCTAGATTGTCACATCCGTGCTTCGATTTCTAAATAACAACAGCTTCAGCCACCAGAATCTAGTTATACATGATGTGTATAAAGCTAGGAACATTCCACACTGTATTGTATTGTTATGTGTGCATTTCTGATTTCTATTCTTGATGCTGCACACAGACATTTGTCATAGTATACAGTATATCACGTCAGTGGAGCAGCTCCTGCAGGCTGAGGTTTCATCCCGCTGTGGAACCAACTCTGTCTGAGGCTTACAGCCTGAAACATCTGTTGTAATTTCTGTCAAATTGAACTTTTATTACCTGGTCATTAAAGCCGCAGCAATGGCAAAACCAGATGGGTTCTTGCTGACCTTACAACTGCTTCTTTTTTATGGTGTTGGTGAAAATTGAACCAAAGGAAGCCGTGCGCTTTATAAAATTAAGGCAATCATTCCCACATTCCTGAGACATGGGGGGCACTGAGGAGGGCAGAGAGAGGTGCAGAGCAGCTATGAAGGGGGGAGTGTGTGTGTCTGTGTGTGTGTCTGTGTGTGTGTGTGTGTGTGTGTGTGTGTGTGTGTGTGTATGCATACAGTATACAGCTTAATATTCTTCGTGGGTAGATTTGCAGACTCAGTGGAAATGGAATACAAAATATTACTTTACAATGTTGCGGCTATATGAGACAGTAATTCTGTAATTATCTGTACAGTACAGTAAGTATTTATAACATGACCTTTTTAAATAAATGAAAGGATTGTCAGAAAAGTGGCCATTGATACAATGGGTATTGTGTTTCCAATACTGCATATCTAATGTTAAGTCCCTGTCATGGATCTCAAACGTTCGATTATATTATCTCTTATTTTTTTTAATCATATTGAAATCTGCAAGATATTACATTTGAAAAACAACCCCTTCCCGGCCCTGCACATGCGTGTGTTCCTTATGGGCCTCTACGCTGTACGGTTAAAGGCCAGGGTCAGTTAAATAACACGCGCAGCATATAACCAGCCTGGGTGAGAGCTGTCTCCCTGGGAGGAACGGCTGCTCCATCACTGGTCCCAGTGGGGAAGAATGGAGGGATGCTGGGTGTGTTTATTAGAGACAGAGGGAGGGGAAATGCTTTTTCAGCCCAGGGGAGGGGGAATTTGCTTTCCGTACCGTCAACGTAAAATCTGTAGATGTACTGGAGAACCGGAAACCGCTTTTTTTAACTTTAAGTTTTATATTTAAAAAATGTTTTAAACATTCGTATGACAATCGTATGCCATGATAAACAATACATGCTGGATTCTAATCCCTTGGAGAATTGTGTAAAAGTTAGAGCGAAGTTGTGTCCAAGAAATTTTTATCAAATTAATGGGAGAAATGATCTTAAACCATCTTGGCACCAGTACACAGCGCTCAAACTGTTAGTGGGATGGAGCCATTTCTGTTCAGAAACCAACAGCTGACATTCACACCCACTTAACACAGTGATTCGCTAATGCGTGCAGAGACTAGAGAGTAACCAGGGTTTAGCCTGGTCTCTTAACATCTCATTTGATTTCATTTTTCACAAGTGAAACACAGCTAATGCCTTCAAGGAAAACATCAAAATGAGCATCTTTTTTGACGATATTGTGTTTTAACCTCGCTACCGTCTTTGAGTCACAATAGCTCCAAAAAAAGTTTGTCTTTAGATGTGGTCGGACAACACTTTGTGAAGACTTGTTCCTTTTTATGCAAAAACAAGACCCTCAGCGCCTGCCGGTGCATCTTTAACCACATTTCCCAGAGCGACTTTCAACGCCTTTCAAAAAACGGGGGTTCAAACTTGTAGCTTTCAACGTGAAGTCGCCAGATAACATGAGCAAACAAACAAAGTGACTGATAAGCGGATGTGGTCATGGCCACAAAACAAATGTCTTTTCTTTACATAATGACAGTTAGGTGATGACATAGTCACAAAAAGTCCTGACCAATTATGTAGAGAGTCCAGCCTTATACAGTATCTGTGTGAACAAAAACAAGGAAAAAAACGAAGTGGTTGGAATAGAAAGTAAAGTGTGGGAGGGATTTAAGAGGAACACGTGGACATTGAACACTGTTGTGGAGTCAAGAACACATAAAAGCTGCAGGTTTGTATGACTTAAAGAAGTTATTTTATCAGAGAGGTGTATGATTTTGAAGGTGGAGTTGAGGCAATGGGGCGGACGTTGTGTGAATCAGAATCAGAATCATTTATTTGCTACGTGTGTTAGAGACAATCAACAGTCAACATAGTGCAAGAATTTAAATGTACAATGGTAAAAGATAAAAATAATGCCCGTGCAAGCTCAGGTCTACGCTTTCGGGGGTTGTGTAAAGGGGCCATCTAAACGCAGATGTGGTGGTTACGAGGCTCTCGCTTCCTTTGACATAAGCTCTACGAAGTATACGATTACATTAATACACTCCTTGTGTTTATGCTCTCTCTCCCTTCCTTGTCTGAGTTCTTTCAGTATCCCTTCAACATGGGAATAATAATGCTTATACGTGACACTCACATCCATGTGACGCACAACGAAATGTAAAACTTTAAACCTTGAACCTCTTCACGTGAGACTCTCCAAAAAGCTGAAGGTCAAAATGTACCTCGGCGAACTCGGAGGCAACGTTTTCCTGTATCCTGACGGGAGGAACGGCGTCACATTGTGACAGTAACTCTGTGTCAGCGGATAACAGCATCTGGCACGAGGACAGACAGGCAGCTCGTCAGAGGAAGGGAGAGACAATAGCGGCTTTTATTTCTCCACCACACATTCCAGCGGAGGAGAGGAGTCGGTCCGCCCGATGTTTGAACCTGAGGCAGACTAGTTCATCGTGTCTGGGTCACGGTACTTCCCAGAGCCTTTGTCATTTCGCACCTCACTGCTGTATTGTCACAGTAGAGGATTTTTCCAGCATGTATATATATTTAATTCAATTGTTTTTCTTCGATGAACGCCACGCAACCACATTTCTACTTGAATGAACAACGCATCACTAAAGTCAAAAGGTGAACTGTTTGGTATTACAAGAGCTTGTGTCATTAAAAGTGAGTTCATAAGGTCACTGCTATTGATATTTAATACACCTATTTTTTTTAAATGACGGCGTCTATTGTGAACAGTTTTATATTTCTTTGTGCATAACAAATAACCTTCTGCTGCCAATTAACCTGTTTGGGTGCATATTGTGTTATGACATATTTTTGTTATGCTGTATTTTTTTATATTGACACACACAGCATATGATCACATGACCTATTGTTTGTATATTATGTTGTTTTTTTGTCCAGTAAAAGTGAGCTGACATAAATTAAATATCAGGACACTCATCTTGAAACAACGCTTTAACAGTTGTGCTAAGCCCGAGCATATCACAATGGTATATTTTTATAATAGTAGTAATAATAATAATAATATTAATAATACTACTCAATAGTGATAATAATGATAAGTGTCATGACTCATTACACATGTGACAGATACCAGTTTATTCAGTGGCAGTAGCCTCAGTAGACCAGAATGCATTGCTGTTGCCATGAGCTCATGCGGTGTGAGTGCTGTAATTATTTTCCTCAACTATAGAAGATGTCACTCTTACAGCTGACATGTGCCAAATGCAACAGGTTGAGGCACATTCTTTGGGGGATTTTGGAAATAGTTATAGATAAAGTAGACATGTTGCTGAAGTCATCTTTGAGTCAATGAAATAAAGTAATGAATTATAGCATTTTTTTAACAAAATAACAGCTGTAATTCACCCTAGGACATTCTTTTTAGAACAATATGTCCTTAAAATTCATAAGATCTCTCCATCTTTACATAACAATTGTAATATGTGTGGTTCCTTTATCTGGCTGATGCTTATGAATGTTTAACAGACATTCAAGATGAATGTTTATTCATATGCCCGTAGCTTGTTGTTATTTATATATTAATAACCAGATGCGGAAGCAACCAGCAGTTTAATTCTACAGTGTTGGAAAAAAAAGAAACCTTTTCATCCAGGACACATGTTGTTGTCCAGCTTCTTTTTTTTTTTAGAGCCACGTCACCGTCGAGGATGTTCTTTTCTTTTATTTGGAAAAGGTCAGCGATGCCGACACTGGCCCATATGCATAGTGGCATGAATCTCCCCCAGGTGCCCTCACGTATCCATGTCTGCGGGTGTCGAGCTGGTGTTAGCGAGGGCATCCTGTTGTCCCCCCCGCTCAGGAGAACCTGTTTCCTTCTGAGTCACAGCTCCCAGCTCCGACACACTCGTCCTCATGTTACAGAATACACAGAAAGACAATGGCACACGAGTTGGGCCCACAGAAAGCGGCCACAAACACACATATATTCCCATAATTTTAAACAAACAGACGAAACAGAGGACGAGACACCTGCATTGTGCCTCCTTCGTTTCAGGGTAAATTATGACGGTTGCGCTCTGGCAGACAAAACTGTCAAATATTGCTTCTCTTAAGTTCAGCAGGTGTTGTTAGGACTACACGTCACATGGCCTGTTTTGGTAACCTTAAAGGATCTTTGACATTTCCAAGATACACAACCAGGAGCAGGTGATGTGCTCTAGGCATGGGGTTCAAAATGAGAATCGAAGATAGAATCTAAAAGTGGATGTGATGCCTGATGATGTTTTATGGGAAGGAAGTGGACCATCTATGAAGGCCTCGGTAAATATAATAAAATATAATTTTTTTTAGCCATTATTAGAGCTTCTAGATGAATTTAGGGTACAAAAAAAAAAAAACCTTAATATCAAGCAGTTTTTAAAGAATGGACTGATTGAGGTTTTCAATAATATCAAATGAATATGTATTATTGAATGGATATGAAACGTCCATGAGCAGTTTGGATCAATCGGACAGTATTGGGATATTTAACCCTTAGATGCATAATCATTTGATATTCCAGGTATTCCTCAAAAATATGTTTTGTTTTGTGTTACTACCCCCTTTCCATAGTGGGGTCTAAATGACCCATGCATTTTTCTATGGAATCAATGGGAACATTTGATTCTTATCAACTGATCAAGTGTCACCCCTCAGGAAGATTATTTTACACAGCAAGAGCTGATACGTGTAAGTATTATCTTCATATAATATTGTGTGTGTGTGTCTTTCAAATAATAATGTTATGATTATTTATCAACAAATTAGCCTACTTTATAACTAGCTAACACTAGCTAGCTAACATTACTATATGTATTGTGTGTGTGTGTGTGCGTGTCATTCATGATTGTTGTGTGAAAGAGTATGTAAAAATGTCACCAAAGATCCATAGCCTTCATTGGATTTACCTGCTTTGCAGAGCAGGAGAAGGAGGATGTAGGATGTATCAGTCCGTGAGGTGTTCTCTACATAATCATAATCCCCATTATGGCTAGCTTAGTATTATTGTTTGGTGGTGACACAAAAGCCACCCCAAAAGAGGAAGAAGCGGGGCCAACCCGAGAAAAAAAAGGTCAGTGAGATCCCCCCAAGTAAAAGATGTAAAAGTCACAAATAGTGTGGAAAATGCAATGTACCTGTGTGCAAAAACAGAAAATAAGAGAGAACTGTCATGACTGGACTACACACACACACACATACACACACACACACACACACACACAGACACACAAGATGTTCACATTTTCTATTGCTGTTGGTAATTTTCAAAAATGTTAAAAAGTGAAAAATAAAGATATTTCAAACATGAAATCATTCTTGTGTGGTCCTTAATATAATACTAAATATTATACAAGTGATTATTCTAAACCAAAATGGCAAAAATGGCATAAAAACACATTGATTCTAATATGGGTCCTTTTTGACCCACTTATGGAAGAGTGTAGGGTCCAGTCACTCGTGCATCTAAGGGTTAAAAAGAGCACAAGGCTTTTTAGAATACCTTTGTACTTTTTGTGCATGTTTACTTCTTTCCAAATACAGAACCAATATGTTTGCATATTTAGTTTGTGTATTACTTCTCCCACCACTTTAGATAGTGTTAGGTACTGCATACAATTAAAACATCTGCAAAATGTCGCATAGGTGCAATATAGCATCAAACAAGAGACATTGCACCTGCAACCTTGGCTAGGCTTTAATCATTCAAATAAATAGTGATTATCAATTGAGGAGGTAGGAATGGACTCTTGATAAACAGCCTGCAGCTATTGACCACGAACTAACACATCCTCCATCTAGAGTGCATACAGAGGACTGAATAGTGTGAGGGTCGTTGTGTAAACACGCGGGAAGAAGAGCCCTTAAACAAGCGCAGATTTAAAGATACAGAAGAAGACGGAAGAAGAAGAAGAAGAAATACATTAGAGTGGTTGAGATAAGGGAGCGCGCTCTGGCGTACACGCGCGCTAGCACGCACACACACACGTTACAAGTTCAGGCTTCGTGCAGCGCGCGCAAGGCTCGGAGAAGAGGAGGAGGAGGAGGAGGAACCAGAAATCTTCCCTCATTTACTTAACAACACTTCCCCACCGCCGGGAAAGCAAACACGCTCCTGAAGCTGCAGCGGAAGAGAAGAGGCGATATCGACGCGAGTGAGTGTCTGCGGAAGGCTGTCAGCACCTGGAGCCGCTCGAGCGAGGGAGCCTGCGCCTCTTCGTCCTCTTCGTCCTCTTCTTCCTCTTGTTTATTCTCAGGAGCCGCGAGTCACCGGGTGCGCTCACTTTGTCACTGATTTTGCCGGGACACTTGCGAGAGGCGTGCGGGGTCCTGTGGGCATGGAGAGGAGACTGCTGTGACTGAGGATCGGATTGTTTCCCTGCTTTCTGGAGAATGGTGAGTGGGAAACACTCCATCCTGTTCTCTATGCGGCTGTTTCTGGTCAAAGCGTTATATTTGATAAAATATGCTAAAATATGATTCGGAAATATTTCTGTTCCGCTCTGTTGGTGTCCAATTTAGATAATCTTCTAAATTAAACACGCATCTCATCCACAACTACATCAGATAAATATCCTTTAAATAAGCACCCGTCACTCCTGTATGGTTTTTAATTATGTGTGTCATCAAATGGTACAATAAAAAATAAACATGAGACTAAATCTTCTATTGTATTCTGTGTACACACATTTACATTTTATTTGAATAAAGTCATCTAATTAATACATATACTTGACTAATACAATAATAAAAATAATTGAAAAGGTGTGTTTTCATATAATGTATTTGAGACATATACTTGGCTATATTCTTTATTAGAAATAAACCCTAAAGGCCTCATACAATCACACATTTCTACACTATACCCCCTTAATTGCTAATGCATAAAAAGTAGGCCAATCTAAAAGTAAATATTTTCCTTTTTCAGTGGAAATCTTGTCAGCTGCGGATACTATCATATTATTTCCTTCTTCGCTATTCAGCATAAATTTCTTTTATTTATTCCAATACATTGTAATTGCAGAACACCCCCAAAATCCATCATCAACAAATCAGTATTTGTGTCTCCTCGAGACCTTTAAAAGACGCGGAGGGGGAAAGTGTGTGAGGCACCTTCTCTTATTGAGCTCCTTTGTTTTTCTTGGTGCTGGTTAAATCTGTTCAACACTTTCTGCTCGGTTTGAGAACAGAAGATTACACTGAAATCACTGACACCCCCCAGCAGCCATACAGGGACCCTCATTAACTAAATTAGGGGAGCCTCGCTAAGCATTTTTTTTTAAAGGCTGGTATTCATATTTTTCAAGGAGCCCCTTCATGGCTCCAGACTAGAAACTCACTCACTGTTTTTCCAGCCGTTTAAATCCCCTTTAAACATGTCGATCAGCTGCACAGTTGGAGGAGCGGGGACTTAGTGGGGCCCTTTGGTTTCTGAAAATGTAAATAAGTTTAAAGCAAAGAAAGATGACATTACATATTTTCGTGTAGGATCTGGTTCGATTTTCACAACAAGTCATTACATGGATTAGTTATGAAATAAGTAAGATCATAACATCCCTTCTTTTTAAATTCAATTTGAATTAGCATTATTTGAACTATAACCTCTTGGGTTTCGCATCTTCATGGACGACATCAGAGCTTTTTGTTTTATTACTATTGCCATTGTTTAGTAGTGCAATGTGTTTCCTGTCATTTTCCTCTCATTTCTGCTTTTCAAAAAATAATTACTTCTCCCTGTCAGAATCAGTTATCTGAAATAAACCTGAAAGTAAGGTTTTTATTTAGTAAAAATAGATTCATCAGAGATTTATCAGATTCTGGTCTGTGATTGTAAATCTCAGTAAATCTCCTTTTGTATACTTGTATTTAAACCCCCACAAATACCGTTATGGGGTCTTGATGGAGGGGTGGTGGGGTGTGTGTTGGTGCTCAGACCACATACCGAAGGTGTGTGCTCGGGCATGTTTGATTTAACACTGCGGTTCGTCTCTTAATAACATTAGGCCCCATTTCTGGACTGCTGGGTCCCTCTCAGCCTCTCTCCCTCTCTCTCTCCTCAGCCTTCATGGTTCCTATTACTAGCTCTAATAAATTGTGAATAAGCAGCAGCCCAAAAAGTCCCGGGCTGCGGAGAATTCCCCATCCTGTAGCGCAAGGCACCCCCTCTTAAGAAAACACAAATTAATTCCAAACCCCTCTGTAGCCAAATGTTCGTGGAATGATAAATATTTTCACAGGAAGCTCTGCTCTTCCTGACTTTATCTGCACCAATGTCATTATATCTCTACACAGCCGCACAGTTCTTGATGTCTTTTAGCTTCTGTGCATCTCTCTCCTCCTCCTCCTCTTCTTCTTCCTCTCTCTTTGGGAGTCAAATGACCTGAAGGTTACTGCATGGCTCTCTTGTCGACCCTTAAAGTCTGAAAATATATGCAATCCATCCTCTATTATTATAGTACTCGAAACTAAACTGATGAGATTCACTGTGTGTGTCCATCCAATATTTGGTGCTGAAAAGTTTGAGCTTTTTTTCAGTTTTTTGCTGCTTTTTTCTTCTATGAAACTATTGTATTCATTCACACACTGTCTTTGTGTTTGTGCTCAGCCCCGTGAACAAGGACATCTTTCTAAATGAGCATGCAGACACCTTGTTTTATGCTTCGCGACTTTCATTCTAGAATAGTTTGTCCTGCTTTTCATAATAAAAGAAATATTATTTCAGCTGTTGAACGGACCACAGAGAAGATAACCACTTTTTGTTAGAATAATGTCTACTTTTAAGTTGGCACTTAATGTGCATCTGCATGTTTACCCCGTAATTTACTTACTTCTTTATTCTTTTGCATTTCCCCATTGCTGAGCGACTAGCGTCACTTTAATTTAAGTTCCTCATTGTTCGTTACAGCTATTTGCGTCTAACTCTGGCCGTATACCTTCCTTGAGGGGTCACCATGGAATAAAGTAAAGTTGAAGTCTTCTAGGTTTTCATGGAACGAATGCTTCTGAACCTTATACAACTTCAGAAGAAGCAATCATGAATGTAGCCTGATATGTGCAGCTGTCTGCATAAACAGAAAGCCTGACTAAATCAAAACTCCCTCAACTATTCTTTGTCAAACTTCTTTATTACTGTCGAGAAAAGCAATACAGCAGATGGAGAAACGAAGACAACAGCAAATTATTCTGAATTATTAGCATTTAAAAAACGGTATAATTTCCTCTCCTTCTGGTTTTTCTGAATTGGTGTGGTGTGTGTGTGTGTGTGTGTGTGTGTGTGTGTGTGTGTGTGTGTGTGTGTGTGTGTGTGTGTGTGTGTGTGTGTCAGTGTCATCGAGCCATCTTGAAGCAATGTGTCCGTGTTGTTGTGAGCCCTTGGACGTGTGCGTGCGTGAATCTGTATAAACCTCAATATGTTAAGTGAAACAAAAAGCTCACGATTGAAAAAAGATGCCGCTGATTCTAATGTTGTGTGACTTATCACACACACTTCCTCCCAAATGTCTTCTCCTCCTCTCCCTCCCTTTTTAATTCCCTTAAAGCCCCAGAGAGCTCCCGGGGTGTGTGTGTGTGTGTGTGTGTGTGTGTGTGTGTGTGTGTGTGTGTGTGTGTGTGTGTGTGTGTGTGTGTGTGTGTGTGTGTGTGTGTGTGTGTGTGTGTGTGTGTGTGTGTGTGTGTGTGAACCCTTGGCTGTCAGCAGCAGACAACAGCTGTCTCTGACTGACTATCTCCACTCTCCTTATCTCATCTTGAGAATGGAGAAGCCACACACTTTGCAGCGTAGAGCCTAAAGTGATCATATTTCTTCTTTCTTTTGGTGCTTTATAACAGTTTGGGTCTTTTTCACCGAAAATATAATTTCATAATTATCTCTGGCTCTGGTTATTTTTGTCTGAATTGATCTTCTTGAACAGCATGTTCCATGTCTACTCATATGTTATAATACCTCCGTTACCCTGCATTCTTATCTCTCCAAAAAGGCATACATCACTGGCATCTCTTCTCTCTCTCGCTTTCTCACTCTCACACACACACAAACACACTCCCACAGTAAATCCAACAGTAAAGAAATAATTGGACCTCAGGCCGTCTGTAACGCCCGTGAGCTTCAGCGACCAGCGAGCTCTGTCTGGCCAGCTGTTAGCAACTACGACGGCCACCCGCCGTCTCCCGCTGGGCAGACTGATCGAGGGCAAACCGTTTCATCCTAATGACTAATAAAGCAGCCAGTCTGAGAGTGTGTGTGTGTGTACATTTGTGTTTGTGATAGTTAATTAGAGAAAAACAGGAGCAGTCATGCAGTCAGGCGTGTGTCAGTTGTTGAGTGTGCGAGCGCGTGTGTGACCAGATGTTTTATAATTATTATTTTTTCATACCTGGGACAGACCACCATCTGACTGGGGTCAGCCTGGTCCTCCAACCCCACAGCCGCTCCTGCGGGCTGCTGGGAGGTCTGCCAGCTGTCCCTCACTTTGACCCCTGTCCCGGGGCACTGGTTCTGGGGGAGACAGAGTCTGGGCCTTGGAGTAGGTGGTCCTTTTTCTCAGATTTGGCAATATCACTAGGGGGGGGGAGGTAGTTTGTGATATAATTAGAGTGTGTGAGTGCCGTTTAATGGGCAGTGAAGGCGAGTGAAAAAGAGACTGTGTGATGGAGAAAAACAGAGATAAAGACACTTGCATTGTGGAATAAAGAGGCTTTGATTACAGGGGGACAGAAGGGGGTAGCTTCTGGCATTAGAGCAGCCTTGTTGCAGAGAGTTAGTCAAGTGGAAAAGAGAGGCCACCGAGTCTGAGAGGTAAAGTTACACAGACAGAGTGGGCAACAGGTTCACTGCTGCCAGGGATTAATCGGAGCCCCGCGTAGAATGACTTCTGTTCTGTATCTGTCATTATGCGACTTAACTGCTCGTTCACTTTTAATTTAAAGATTGTCAGTATTAGCCAGGTGTGCCTGTGTTTTGAGTCCTCTGTGGGAGTTGAACCTGTCAATAAAGGGATTAATCGCTCGCCGGCGTTTTTTAAAACTGGTTGCTCGAGTTCCTTAATTTCTAGTTGATGATGTAAACATGATAACGGCCGTATCAGATGATGACGTCTGCATGCTGGCTGCGTGAAACCGCATTGAGACGGGTCACCCTGATCGTAAACTGACGAGCGAAACATGGAAACATCTTACCCGGGCGATTTTGCTTTTTACCGTCTCAGCAAATTTCGGACGTGGTATGTGGAGTCAACAAAAACACGTCGGGTTACTGTCGACTTTAGCATTTTTCCCAACGTCAAAAATGAAGCACCGTTGCTCAGCTTTTTTATTCCAGGTTTACTGTTTTCGGCAAAGCAACAATGCTAAGTTGTAGTGAATCAAGTATTAACAGTTGATCACAAAAAGGACCCCAGTTAGAAAACAGCTGGCGTCGTTCACTTCATACAGGCAGCAGTGGCGTTACTGGCAAATGACACACTTTCTGCTGTGTGTCCGATATGATGCTAAAATATGCGGAGGGCACACACACACACTTGGAATGTAAGTGCCCGTTGATGAATTCTCCGGTTGCCGAGGTCGTGATGGGTTGAAATGATCAATCCTGAACATCTGTCAGTGGACCACCAGCATGCCCGAGCCTCCGTCTCAGCACAGCTCATGTACCCATGTTGAACATTTTCTTTGAGACTACTTTCCAACTTTCTCACTAATGTCCTTTTTTTTAAAGAAGCAAACAAGTTTAATGAACTGTTAGTTGGAGGATTATCATTGTCGTCAATAGGTTCCTGCAATGAGTTTTTAAAATCCTAAATGAGTCAGCTTTTTGGCCCTTCTGGTTCCCTCATCTCGCAGTCAATGTTTTTTGGTTAAATGCCTGAAGTAAGGCCTGTGATTAATGCAACCTCGAAAGATGTAACTTTCTTCTTCTACAGTCTGAAATCGGTCAGTAAATGCCCCTCGCGTGAATGTTGAACCTGTTGCGGTTGCTAACGAGTGGATAAATGAGATCAAATATTGTAGGCTGGTCCGCCCTCACAGTCTCGTTGTAATGAATCGAGCTCAAGAGCCACTGAGCTTGTTTTCTGTTTCCGAAATCCAATGGGAAAAAAAATCACTTTTGAATTTCTGTCTCGGAAACCAGGGGCGATGCTAACTCCTAGGTTGGCCGACCCCAATACCTCATCCCCACACCACTCTATCTGATGAGAATCCTTTCTCTAGCTAATTTTAAAATAAATTGGCTTTTTACATTTTTTTATAATTGATAAATCATTGAAGTCATCTTTCAAAAATGATGTCTTTGGGTTTTGGACTGTTCAGATGAAAATACAAATGTAAAGACATCACTTTTGGTTTTGTGAAAAAATTTCACAATTTTCTAACATTTGATAGACCAAGAGATCAACCGGTTTATCCAGAAATCTGTAAAATATTAGAGAAAAAAATGTAAACAATCACCCCCAAAGCACGGTGATGACAGATGTAATCAAACAGCAATTGGCTCTGTTGTTTTCAGCCTGTGTTTGTTTGTAGAAATATATTTTGTAAATGCGACCTTGCAAATTATCAAGTATATTATATGTCCGCACACGGTTTATTGAAGGATTATCAGGCTTAGGAGGACATGAGGAGTTTGCAGTGTCTGTAAGGACTGGTTCCCTCGTTCTATCACTAGCTATTAGATATTAAAGGTGTTAGCTTTTACCCTTTCAATATGGATGTAGCTTAAAAGATTTAAAGGATAAAGTGAAAACTAATTGTACTGCTGTGTGCCAAAGGTGGTTAAAGAGAGCAGGAGCTGGCAGATGGCACAGATTTCCACCATGAGGCCCCTGATACTCAAATACTGGGCCCTTGTTCTGTGTCTTTTATCGGCGACAGAGAGAGAGAGAGAGAGAGAGGGGTTGTGTGCAGAAGTGAATCAATCCCCAACTTTGCCTCAGGCTCCATGGCAGACTGTCCACATGGAGGGCTCCAGGTGGGGTCCCATATGGCTCGATTATAGACCGGCAAGTCCCCTTATATTGAGATCCACAACGCTTCAATAACAGGTCAAAGCATCGGAGGCTCAGTGGGTGACCAGACTCTCACGTGTCCCGTCCAGACAGTCACTGTACATATTGACCGAGTCTAATCAGACACACACACACACACACACACACAAATCAGGCACCTGGCATGATATTCAAATCATTGTTGATGAATGTAATTCAAAGAAACTGCGCACAGTCGTCATATGAAATTCAGAGAAAAACATTAATACCAAATTCTAAGGTGATTCAAAAGAGAAGAGCGCTGATCTTTTATGGTCCAACTGTTTAAAATAAAATCATTTTAAATATGTGTTACACAGTAAAATGCAGGCGTTACTTAATCAAACCGACCAAAACCGACAATCTGCCACTGTGTGCCCAGAGGCCGAGATAATCTCTGAAACGTTGCTGTTTTTTCTTTGTTCACACCACTTCTTCTATTTCTTAAAAACAAGCGCAACACCCTGAATGCTTTCTACATTTCATGAGTCTGCGCTTTGTTCCCCATATGAATGATTCGTTGCGCCTTATCCTTTTCTTCCTTCGTATGGACTGATGAATGGACAAGTTGGCCTCTCTGGATCAGTTTCCTGTCTGCCGCTGTTTCCCTGCCCAACAGTTTAGTTGAGCGACGGGTAAATCTGCTCCAACTCGAGCGTCGTCCTTTAACTGTATCAAATGGCCTTTCGACTTAAAGCGCAACACGCCATCCTGTGATGTAATCCATCAGCACAAAGGCGAGAATTTGATATCCGTGAAAGAAGCAGTGGTCTCGCAGAACCCTGGGACCCAGGTGAAGCTGGTGGGACTGGCCTCGTGGCCTCGTGGCCCCGCGGCCCCCCGCGGCCCTCGCTGGGTTTGTTTTAGCTTCAGTTTCAGCCCCTCGGCTCTCCGCATCTCTGCTGAGCTCCGCTCGTCTTCCCTCCGGTGTCCTGCCGTTCCCATGGCCTTGTGCGCCCTCCTCCCAGGCCTCACCCTGAACCAGGAAGTGCCTTCCCCTGTCACGCACAGTGTTTTGTGTGTGTGTGTGTGTGTGTGTGCGTGTGCACACAGGGCCGTTTCTGGGATACAGCTGAAGTCGCTTTCACTTTTGATCCCTGGGAAGAACGAGGAAACGCGAAGCACAACAGCTCTCTCCTTATTTCCCCTCCGTGCTGCAGGATCAGAGTTCCTCTCTCCAGCTCCACAGTCTGCGTTTGACAAAGGTCCGATCAGGATCTCTGAGAGCTGCTCGGACTAAAGGGGGATTTCAAGTGGAAAGAAATAGGAAAACCATTGATAAACACGGACACATGGTTTCGATTAAAGTACAGGTTTCACATTTGAACTGAAGCTTAAAATAAAAGACGTGTTGCTGAGGTGTGATTCTAATAAGATCAATAATAATCTTCATTTAAAGCGGATCAGGTTAGACACTTTTATCCAATTTGTATGTTGTTAATGCCCTTGTGTTTTTACACAAGGCTATAATTAAATCACCTACTTAGCGTCACAGTCACAGTCCGTTTTATTTATGTTTGTGTTACGCTCAATAACACGGATGTGCAGGTGGATTTTTTTTTTGTGGCTGCTTCATGGTTGAAGTGCATTTATTTACTCAGAAAACCCTGTGAACTGTCTTGGGTGTTTTAAAAGCCGGGAGGGCGGCTCCATCAGCTGGAGCTGACGCAACACGAGGTGTGTTTACTTTGCTTTTCTGTCAAAAAATTGCTCCCGTTCATGACACGAGGACAACAGAAAAGATACAGTACGTCGGGAAAAGGTGTCGGGGTGCCAGTGGCGCTTCTGCTCCCGGTCACAATTTGTGCCACTTTTCTCAGATGGCTTTTGCTTTTTTCTCCTCCCCGCCTCTCCTTCATCTTCTCTGCTGCTGTAAAACCCGACTGCCCCTATAATTCATGACTGTCATCTGTCTCTGTCGTTGTGTTGTCAGCCAGGTCAGAGGTCAGGCAGTTAGCTGCAGCTTTGCCAGATTGGAAAGGCCCAGAGGCAAAGAGAGAGAGAGAAAAGAGAGAGAGACATTGAGAAATGAAATAAGTGAAGTACTTCCACGCTGTTGTGCATCGCCGTAGAGCAAAAATAAACACGATCAAGTTCCACATCATTTTGTGGGGCTGAAGAAATTGGCTGCAATTCAGCCACCGGAGCATCAGTGATGGTTGGCGATACTGTGTGTGTATGAGGTCTCTTCATACACAACTGTTTGAAATATGCAAAATAATAAGAGAATAAATCCAAAAGTACAGCGTGGGTATTGTCCACATACTTATATTAGTAAATTACTTGACTTGTACCTTAAAGTCTCCTAATACTACTTCCGGCACCCTCATTACATCATGCACAATATGTTCATGCATTATGATGTGGAAGCTTGTGTGAGTCAGGTTTAGGATCCGCTGTCAAACTCAGACTAATTAATGTGGCATTGACCTTTTGACCTCCAGCTTACTCAGCCGAGACCTCCCCTTCCCTCTCTTCTTTTCACCTTTTTTTCCGCTCTCAATCTTTCATCCTTCCCTATGTCTGTCAGTGGGGCCTAATAGAGGCAAATCCAGTAAAAGAGACATTAACCCCTCTTCTGTCTCATCCTGTCACCAACACACACACACACACTATTATTGTCTTATTTGGACGGCAGCCTTGTTCTGCTTTATTTCCGCCAAAGAGCTTCAGAGAGTCAGCAGAGTGAGTCAGTATTGGTGGAGCATTTCCCCCTAAAACAATGTCACCTGTCAGGTTCCCGTGACTTCTCATTTAATGACCGAAATCTTCCCATCAATGCCACATTCATCGCGCCCTCTTTCTTTCCGTCAACCCTCTAAACGAGTCACCTCTTGAACTCTCGTGCTTGGAAGACACCGAAGAACAAACCTGCTCCTCTCCCTCCTCACCCTGCTGCAACAGGGCCCCCGGAGGCGAGTCCCCATGTGTCAGTCACCGGCATACCTGTGTCCTGATGGTGTGTGTTTGCTATTGTTTGCGCAGGAGAGTTGACGGCTTGAGAGGAACCCGACTAACAGCAGTGTGACGGGATACGGAGGATAAAGCTCTCTCTCCACAGTCAGGTGAGAGGCCACGACTACAAAGGGGAGACGAGCAAAGTGCTTGAGATGAAAAGGCTCGCTGGAGTTACTGCGATCAGCCAGTCGAACAGATTATGCACTCTGACAATAAACCCAGACCCGGACGACACATCTTCATGTTTGCAGTGAAATATTCGTACCACTTATTGAACGTGTATCTGAATTAAACAAAAAAACTGCATATTCGTGGATATTCAATGGACAGCCATGCATTATTTTGTGAAGTTTTGAGCAAGAGGGTCTCCTGCAAAACATGATTTCTCTGGAATTGTAAGAATTAGTATCATGTAATGTCATGCCAATACCCGAGGAGCACTTCATTCCAACTATATTAGATTCAAGTTTCAGCTTTTCTAAATCTCATTGTTTAATTCCTAACCGCTTTTCATTGTGTATTTTCTTGCCTCATCCACAGGGCTTCTGAGCATCCACTTCCAACTCACCCGACCTACTGCAGGTGAGTTACCAACATTGAAAGTGGAATTGCATTCCTGTATTGTCATGCATTGCAATGTATGAATGCATGTTTGCGTTTATTTCAAATGTGGCGCTATTAATGTGTGGAAACTGCCACATCATTGTGATTCAGCCTAACACTGTGTGATGTCAATCACTGACTCATTACATTTTATTTGACTAAAAACTGGAAAGGGTTTTCTTTTTTCTTTTCTTGTTATTATTTTAAATCGTCTCTTTCGATTTAACCAGCGGAAGCTGTCTTTCTTGGCATTAAAAGAACGTGTTTGCACGTTGAGCGTGTTCTTCCTCAGTCCTAACCGTGACCAACATAGATGTTCTTTTGTAACAGATAAAGTCAAAGGTAACTCGTCAATAAAGGGTTCCTCATATTTCCTTCCTTATTTCAGATCAGCCGACGGGGAGACGAGTCATGGCTGCGTATGGGCAGACTCAGTACAGCCCGGCCCTCCAGACCGCGGGGCCGTATGCGCCGTACACTCACCACGCGCAGGGCTACAGCATGCCGTCTTACAGTGAGTACCCACTGACACGCACTGACATCATCGATGCATTATTATTGATAATCATCTAAAAAGCAAAACGTTTGTGTGAAGTGATGACAAAGTAAATCTCAGATTATATACATCAGATTCTGTAGCTCTGTTTATTCTCTAATGCGACGCTTTCTTTTATTAACTTGTGAAAGCAACAAGACGTCGATTCATTGGACGACATCAACATTAAACTGGACACTAATTCAGTCGCTTTACAAATAGTGGAAGAAAAAAAATGGGGGACAAGTCAGTTTTTTAATGAATGACAAGATGTACACTACCATTCAAAAGTTTGGGGTCACTTAGAAACTTATTTTTCAAAGAAAAGCACTGTTTTTTCAATAAAGATAACATTAAATTAATCAAAAATACACTCTATACATTGTTAATGTGGTAAATGACTATTCTAGGTGGAAGTGTCTGGTTTCTAATGAAATATCTCCATAGGTGTATAGAGGCCCATTTCCATCAACGATCACTCCAGTGTTCTAATGGTACATTGTGTTTGCTAATCGCCTTAGAAGACTAATATCTGATTAGAAAACCCTTGTGCAATTATGTTAGCACAGCTGAAAACAGTTATGCTGGTGATATAAGCTATATAACTGGCCTTCCTTTGAGCTTGAAGTTTGAAGAACAAAATTAATACTTCAAATATTAATCATTATTTCTAACCTTGTCAATGTCTTGACTATATGTTCTATGAAATGTTCAATTCATTTGATAAATAAAAGTGAGTTTTCATGGAAGACACGAAATTGTCTGGGTGACCCCAAACTTTTGAGCGGTAGTGTATGTAGATTGATTGTTGTACATCCATACACCTACAGTCGTAGCGTTTGTTGTTATTGATCGGTCCACAATGTAAATACAGACATAAGTCAACATTAGTTAATACAAAATCTAAATTTTTTCACCTCAGCATGAGTGTCTTAAAACTGCATAATGACTCGTTTGTTCATGAAACCAAACAAATTAATCTTGTGCGTTCATCTATACTTAGACATTAAAACAGAAGACGGCCTGAGTCACTCTCCGGGGCAGACGGGAATACTGGGCTACTCAAACTTCAGCAGCACTCCTCCAAGTCAGAGTCTCTACAGCTACTCGCACACACACGGTCAGTCGGAAACTCTGCATGCACTGAATGTATGGTCACGCGATCGCACACGGACCCTCCATGCGCCATCTTTGATTTCAACCTTACTGGAAGGAGCTTCCATCCGTGTGCTGCCTTCCTTGACTCCTCTTCTCCTCGTCTCCTCTCCTCCTCGTCTTTCTCTCTTTTCCTCCGGCACACCTGTTCTCCATTAGCCGCGGTCTGGACTCCTGGCGTCAAAAGTCTCCCCGCCCCTCCTCTTTTCTCGGGGTCAGGCCCCCTTTCTCCACTCAGACCAACAACACAGCATGCGAGCGCTGGTGTCTGTTGGGGAGAAAGAGACCGTGAGGAAACATGTAGACGGAGAGAGGATGGAACAAAGGAACAAAAACAAGAATAACAGAGAACAGGAGATGGGCAGAAGGTCTTTGCGGAAAAACAAAAACTCGAAAATGAAGTGTGTGCAGCTCTTTGCCCACGTATGGCTGTGTGTGTGTCGGTGTGTGTATCTGTGCTGTACACATTCCTCAGTCGTCCGGCGCCCAAAGCATGACTCCCTCAGTGCGACTTTATGGCTTTGAAAGCAGCATGAAATTGACCTTGTGTGTGAGACGGGAGAGGTTAAGGTGCATTATACGCAGGGGTGAGTAGGTTTAATGTTGCAGACTAGGGGGATGACCCGAATGGACGAGACAGAGGGGGGACAACACAGGATTAAACAGTAAACGGATGAGGTTCAGTGTTGCATACTGCGCATGAGGTTATTTTACAAGTACTGTACTAATTGGAACATGAGCTCATTATAATATAGATGTATTATAATGAGCCTGTGCATTCAAATGCCATCTTTATTACAATAGTATTTTCTTGCTTTTGCTCATTTTCTTGGGTTTGATGTTAGTTCTGCTGGGTTGTTGCATTACATCACATCGCATGTCATTTAGCTGACGCCTTTATCCAAAGCGACTTACAGTAAGTGCATTCAACCATGAGGACAAACTCAGAACAACAATCTAATAGCACTGCGCTCATGACGACACTCAAATAAAGTCTAACAGGGAAAGAAACAATCAGACAATGGGACAAGTTTTCTGTAAGTTCCATCTCAACCACTTTATTTGGAGGATGGGGGGTCGAAGCTGAACAAGAAAAAGTCAAACATACGCTGTAGCTTCATCAAACTTATTTGGAAGTGAAAACAAAACAAGTAAATTGGAAATTGATGATTTAATTAACGTTTACAGATGCACATTTAGAGTGCGTGCGCTGACTTGCAGTTTTACCTCCAAAAAGTGGTTTTAGATTTCTTTACAAACCGAATCTCTGATTATGTGACCGCTTGAAGGATTTGCCCTGTCGGGAGTAATTGGAATGATTTCAGCGTCACCAGGAGTCCCGATAGAAATAGGGGCCAAAGGCTCCAGCTGTACAATACTCCAACAGTGTTGCCTGAATCGAACCCAAAGTTGACAACAAGGAGTTCATAAGTTGGAGAGTGTGACCTCCTTTTCAGTTCTCTTTCTAGTCCTTCCCAAATAACTGTAGTTTCCCAAATCACTTCCGTTTTAGGAGAATATTCAGATGTCAGACATTACAGGGGAATGTAAATAGACATGTAAACACACTTGTGACGAAACCTCTCACAAACTGCACAGCGCTCAATGACTCCGTTGGAGCACGACTGTTGGAACAACAAACCTTTTTTTTCTGTTGTTGAAATTCTCGTTTGAGTTTGAAAGACACTGTTCCCAAACAAAATGAATTTGTTTGAATATTTTTAAGCATAAATCATTTACTGCAAACTTCAAACGGTAATTAACTGCCGCAACAACCGAATGTTTGAAGGATTTCAGAATGTTTCCATGTCATCCATTATACTGTACACAATTCACGAGCACACACACACACACCACAGAATGTCATTGACACACGTACTGTACACGGTGCGTACAACTGAAACCAAATGGGGACTATGGGAGCCTTTTTGTGTTTACTTAAGAGACCTCCTGTATTTTTCCTTCAGTCACTTTGAAGATTGTTGTGTTGTCCGGGGAGGTTCCAGTGTGGTTCTTCCATTGAGTCATTTCTCTCCACTTTGTCATGCACCGTGGAGGGGAGAAGAAGAAAAGTGGAGCAAGAGGGAGCAGTCGTGGACTGCATTTGTCACGGAAGTTCAGACTTGAGGAAGAATATCTTTAAAAATCAGGACCGTTCTGGTCATAAATCTTTGTTGCCCCCTTAGGGCAACTTGCTGTACAGCTAGCAGTGAAAACCAAACAAGGCAGGTCCTTCACAGAAACACAGACTGAGTGGCCTGCAAGTACTTTATACACACACAGTATTACCTTCCTACTGCACACGACAACAACAAAACACACAATCAATAAACAATACAGTTAAAAAGCAATTATTTGCAAAGCTTAATTGATCTGTTTAAAAATATATATATATTATCCAGACACTCTAATTGCAGTGTAATCAATAATCAGCTCAACCAACTGACATGCCTCGTCCTCCAGCCATCACGAGTCGCCAGTCAATGACGATGCCGGCCTATTTATCTAACCTGCATGTCTTTGTACCGCGGGAGGAGCACCTGGAGGGAACCCAGAGTGTGTGCCGAGCTCGTGGAATATCTCAACCTCTTCTCTCTTCTTCTCTTCGGATTGGCACAAGACATTTACAGGCTTTCGTGGTTTCTACAGAAAATTTATCGACTAGGAGGTTGAAGTTTGTTGGACGTCATTTCATGAAATCTGGTCCAACTCGGGATGAAATGTTTAAACAAGGAGATCCCTTCACTTTGAATCTAGTGCCACGAACTCAAGTCTGTGGCCGAAAAACCAATCAACCCCAGCTCCATTTTAATGAACAAATGTCAGCAGCAAACTAAATAATAAACATTATACAATTGGTCAGTGAGCGCTGCATCTGTTCGCGGATGTTCCACTACCGCCGAACCCTTCGGAACCTCGTGAGATATCCATCCAACGGGCTCAATGCAAATGCTGTCCAGTGCTGGAGGTGGAGGTGAAATCATGAATCAGACACCCCATGGACAGACTTGAGAGTCAAAGGTTCAGGCTGAGGCAGCATCACTTGGGTGGGGGGAGGGGGGGGGGGTTGCTTGGAGGAAGATAGTCCTGCCCTGGCTTGAGGAGAGTGAGATGAGTCTCGGAGCAGCAGAGTTTCCAACCTGTATTGTGCTGCCAGACATAAATCTCACTCCCGGCACCTGCAGCACTGAGCTGTCACTGAGGAAGGAGTGAACGTGTACGGCTCATTATTTCCTCCGCGCAGTTCCGCAGATCAGATCGCGATATCCGAGATTGATCCATCGATACAAGATGCAACACAGTCAAACAGCTCGCCATGTTGCAACTGTTCGCTATCCTGCAGGATGGAAGTATACCTAAAAGGTTTGACCTTTTGTCTTCTCGTCACATTTCAGGTGGCGGTATTTCATCTGGAATTTTCCAAGGCACCCACGCGATCTCAAGTTCGACCCCGTTCAACTCGACCCAGCAAGTGAGTAACGTGACTTCTATCCGATTGCTTTTGCTGCCAAGACTTCTGGGACGTTTCTACAAGAGGATAAAGAAAAATATATCTGCTAAAAGAAATAGTCACAGCGGCCGCGATGCCGTATCGGGGCCGCTCCGCTCCAGTCGGTGTCTCCAGGATGCGTACGTGGAGGTGCACTGTTTGCTGAACCTGGGAGCCTGAAAGCCTTTTCTCCACCACATTGAAACGGTGGAAATGGAAGCGCACAGCGTACCAGCTCATTTCATTCTCTCATTTTTTGGCATCAGGACAACATTTTGCCATGACGATTCACACACATTCAAACAATACCAGCAGCTGGTAATTGCAGCTAAAGATATATTAATCTCCACATGTAGCTACTGTCACAACTGTCTTAAATAAATCCTATCGTGACACGGGCTGACGGAAGTCATTTGTTTACCTTTTGACAGGAGTTCTCAGCGTACTCAAGCTACAGTCCGAGTCAGTACTCTCCGTATTATAACTCTCATCACTACAACAGCCCCTACCTATCCAGCAGCAACATCAGCCCTGCTGCCATCACAGCTCCGTTAGCCTATCAGCATCCAGAACACCCCGTAATGCTGCCCAATCACAGCCCGGAGTCACACACAGGTAAGGAGGGACAAACCACCTGAGATTGTTGTTATTGTTTTCAAAAGGATATGTTATGCCACATGAGAGCATATCATGCCGACCTGTTTTATGGATTATACTATATATATAGGTGTCTTTTTGAAGAATGTCCTTACTTTGTTTGAGTGATTTCTGTTGATTGATTCATACTAAGTGCCATTGTTTTATTATTGAAGAGTATAGGATAATAAAGGGACATTCCTGTGATTTAGTACTGCACACAAATGTGTGACTTTCAAGAGACGGATAAAACAAAACAGTAAAATAAATATTGCAGAGACTAAGGTATTCTAACTCTGTATGCCTTCCAAAACCCTGGATCCTACATTTCCCATAATGCAACTCAATAGCATCTTTTTTTATTCACCATGACAAAAAAGAAAAGTTACTAAAGTGTGTGTGTGTGTGCGTGTTCTAGGAGAGTACCACCCACCGCCCAGCCCCCCCACACCAGGTAAAGAGGAGGTCCCAGCACGAAGGGGGTCAGATGGGAAGTTGAGAGGGAGGAAAAGAGTCAGTGACCCTGCTCCACCTCTGGACGCTGATATGGAGGTAAACACACACTCACACAGTGTTGAACATTATCAGAATCTCTCTCTCACACACACACACACATGCACACGCATAAACGTTCATGAGGTTAACATTACATCTCTGTTATTTCACTGCAGCGTGTGTTTATCTGGGACCTGGATGAAACCATCATCATTTTCCATTCGCTCCTCACGGGAACCTTCTCCTCGCGATTTGGCAAGGTACGCCGATACGACCCCTCCCGTTGCCATCTACTGTCAGGCGTTTGTGCCCGAGCTCATCACACGAGTACACCATTGCATCATACGTACGGCAAATGGCGCAAAAGCCCCCGCAACAACAATCTAATCTCGCTTTGGTCAGATCACCCTTTGTCTCAGTGGCCAGGTGCTTATTTGACTAACATTCAAAGGTTTGAGCCGAGTCCACGACCTTTGGATCTCACCCCTGAGCATTTTCACACGCCGGCTGTTTTGCCTTTCTGCCCTCTTGTTTCTTTTCATAATGCACCGGGGCTGTTTAGCTACCCCGGCATCCTGCGGCGTGATTGACAGCCGGTGGGACCTTTACATAACAGACAGGCGGCCGACGAGGGGCGGCCAGTGGTGCGTTTCTCGGTTTTGGCCGCGGATGTGTGTTTTGAATTCTCACGGTCCCCCTGCGGGGCGACACAATGCCGATGGGAGTTTGAGAGCAGCATTTCTGTACGGTTCAGCCCCCGTCAGGCCATGCATGCCGTTGTTTCTTTTTCTTTCTTTTCTGCCACGGAGAGAGAGAGAGAGGTGGGGGTGGGGGTGAAGAGAAAAAAAGGGAGGAAGAAACAACGAGAGAGAGAGAGAGATAGAGCGAGAAAGGGGATGTGTTGAAATGTGACTCATGTGCCAGGAATTCCCGATTCCCCTCCCACCACCCAAACGTCCCGCTGCCGGAGATCAGTCGGACCGACTCTGACATGAAAACACCGACGTGCAGCTGAGGAATTAAACGAGTGACAGCGGGAAAAACAGATTAAAAATCTAAAAGCATCAAAACTGCCGACAGGCTCGCAACAACTTTTTTTCCCCATCCATGAATGCCTTTCCTTCTCCTTTCCGTCTGCTTTCAACACTCCGGGCTCTTCCCCCTCAGGGTCAGCCTATTAAACTCTTATCATAAACAAATGTTTTGGACCTTCGCGTAAAGGCGAGCCTGGGCCCGGCGTGCAGGAGAGACTAATGGGTGTGTTGAGAGACGGTTGTTTTCACCAGCTTGGCGAGCCAAAGGTGAACGGAGATCCACATGAGGAGCTGATTCCCCCGTTACAGCTCCTCCGTTATCTCATCTATCATACGGCACCGCTCTCTGTTTCCCATATCGAACATCCTGCATGAGAGTAAAGGTGAAATGTTTTTCGGTGCTTTTTCTGTGGGTTAAATTCTTCTCTGGGATTATCTGGGAGACGGTTGTATTCGTCCCTCTCTATAGAACAGCCCTCGTGTTCTGGAGGGAAGGTGATTATAGATAATTATTTCAATTATGAGACGAGCCGAAAAATCCTTTCTTAAGCCTTTAACCCCTCCTTCTTCATCCTTTCTATTCATCTCGTCCTCTTCTGTCCCGCGTTCTCAATCCTCCCCCTTGTCATCTTCTCCTCGTCATCCTCCTCCTTCTCCCACTGACCTTTTTTTTACCCTTCATCCTCAATTATCTTGTTCCCCCTTTACACCTTTTTCTTTTGGAGGGGGGGGGGTCTATTTAATTGTCATCATTTACCATTCATGTGTCATCGAGCCCACTTCTAGCATGTTGAGCCAGAAGGCAGCTCTCTCTCTCTCTCTTGTCATTTTTGGATGCACTGATCTAACATTCACCTTTGGCTGACACCGCTCCGGCTTCTCCTGTCTCGCTGCCAAAGACAAGCCGACGCTGCCATCAAAACAATATGGCGCCCATTGCATACACACACCTGCTTTTGTAGTCGCGAAGAGAAGAAGGAGAAAAAAAGCACGCCCACGCTGTTTGTCAGCCGGTCGGAGGATTTATGTGTCTCTCTGGGTGACGGCTTATAATTTGCTTGTTGAGAAACAACTGAAGTTGGTGTAAGGCAACACCTGCGTGTTTGTTTGGCTTCCTTCCAAAGCCAAAAGAAGAGGAGAAGAGAAGCGGGGGGGGGGGGGTAGGGGGGGGGTGAAGTAGTGGTGGAGGAGAAAGAGAGAAACACGTTTATAGACTTACTATAAGTCCATAAACTGTTGTGTTCTAGATCTTTATGTGTGTTTCCCATCATTCGAGGCGGTCATCGCCATTCTATCAGTCCAATAAATTATGTGATATCTATGTGAAAATCAATAACCTGCTAGAATTGGGTTCAATCAATTGCTGCAAACATCAGGTCTGCATTCATTTTTGGCGAATAACTCATCAATCTATGGACGGACTGATGGATTAGATTTTTCATAGAAATGTATATATCCAAAAACCTGCTAAACTAATGACATTCTCATCAGCCTGAGTAAATTGTGTTTATTGCGAGTTCATAAATGTTGTCACACTGACGAGCTAAACTAAGATGGTTAACTTAGCGTTGTCATTGTGAGCACATCGCATGCTGAGTCCGGTCCGCTGGGAGGCTCGTAGTCTTTGCATGGTAAAGCAATTAAAAAGTATCGGTAATCATAACATATTTGTAGTTTAGGGACTAAAACTTGAACCCCAGACACAGGTCTTAAAAAATAGATTGAAAGAGTTGGAGAGTAGGCTCATCTGGTTGTAGATGTTTTCTTTGACTGAGGTGTGTGCTCCTGTGTGAACTGGGCTATGATGACTTGAGTCTTAGTTTTGGTTTTATTCATGCTGTGATGTAAAAAGTTATCTTTCTTTTTTATATATTGTCTGTCACTGTTTGATGTTGTATTGTCTGAAACTTTGTGTAATGTGCTGCCGCTGCTGTCTTGGCCAGGACACTCTTGTAAAGGAGATTTTTAATCTCCACGAGGCATTTCCTTAACCCTCTCGTTACCTTAGGGTCAATTTGACCCCATTCAATGTTTAATGTCGGTGTTCTTTCGGGTCAATTTGACCCCAGGCTGTTTTTCACTGTATCAAACATATAAGAAATATCAACTTTTTTATATATTTAAAGGGCTATTTAGGTAGTCAACAAACAAACATAAAGTACCTCACACTTAAACTTGGAAAATAATATTAATTCTAATAATTTTCTGGAGGTTTTAATTGCTGGGGTCAAATTGACCCCAAGGGTAAAATATGTCAGTAAATATAAAGGTAACAGGAGGGTTAAACATTGAATGGGGTCAAATTGACCCTAAGGTAACAGGAGGGTTAAATAAATTAAAAATAAAATAAAAGATACGGCTGGTTAAACCTGGAGGTGATGGAACGACTTTACAAATAGGTTTTCTCACCTTGTTTAATCAAACATGCGGCAGTGAATAAAATGTTACGAGACACGTGCATAGTTTACTGAAATTAATCAGGAAAAAGGAGTTGGTGTAGAGAGGCCAAAACAAGTTGGAAAAAGATTTTGTGGAGATAAGAATTGGCAGAAGGTTTCGACAGATTCACCCTCGCCTCTCCCTGAAACCTGTTTATGTCAATCCAGTTGATGAGTCCACAGAGGAAGTGAAAATAAAGCTGTTGAGATAGACAAGCAGGCGTCTGCACTGACAGGGCCAGAGCCATGACAAGAGTAATGGTGTTCAATAATCTAGTTCTGATTGATTATTCCCTTCATGCTAGACCTCTTCCATCATCAATCACATGATTGTATTGTTTTTTTCACGATTACGGGTGCAGCCTTTGAAATGATAGAGATGATGTTCTGACACCGTATTATTTTACATATTTTATATACATAAATATATACTGAACATCAAAGCTAAGACTTTTAACTGAAATGTATTGTGTTTAAATGTGATTCGAGAAACCAAAGAGAATCAATAACCCCTGTTTGTGTTTAGATCAACGTGATAATGTATTCATGTACACGTCAATTGTAGTTCAACGTTAATAATTGTAGGGTGTGTGTGTGTGTGTGTGCATCAGGACTCCTCAAAGGCCGTGTCTCTTGGTTTGTGGATGGAGGAGATGATCTTCAACCTGGCCGACTCGAGACTCTTCTTCAACGACTTGGAGGTGACTTTTTACACATTTTTTGAGAATTGACAAATCCAAAAAAGTGTAAGAGAAGCATGTTTGGAAAATTGGAGGTTTGAAATCCGTTGAAGTAACTTTTGTCCCCTTAAACTGGAAATTGTTCACTAACAGCACTGATGCGTTTAATGGTTCCATTGCACCTTTTTTGCAACTTGAAAGTTGTATTATTATTATTAGAATTGATATCCAGTAAGATGGAAAATAGCCGCGGAGAGAAAATATCCAACAGTGTAAACTGGCATACCAGAAAATCTTCCCAGCAACAGCCTCGCAAGAGGTTTGACATTTGGGTGCTACTTTCTGACTTGGCAAAAAGCACAGTAGCAGTCTTTGTAGAAATTCCCTCACACAACGTCTGTCCTGTATTAATTCTTACTACAGCATTTTCCAAACAATTTGCCCTCCTCAGTTGAGCAATACCATTAAAAGAAAGGGCTTGTTAAACACTGGCATCAGTATATTTTACAGTGAGGTCCAACTTTTACAGTGAGACCTAAAAATCCACCAAAGTTAACACGGACATTGGCGCAACCTCTAAAAACCGTGACTCCCCGAGCGGTCATTCAAACGCCGTTTTACAAACTACCAGCGACCGAAAAGGTCTTCGTTTTTTTCTTCTTCTTCTTCTTCATCCTGAATTCCGTGGCCTTGTTCTGACAAAGAAAAAAAAGATTAGAGAGGGGGACGGAGAGAGAGGACAAGTAGACTTTGTGTCGTAATTATAGGTGTGCGTCTGAGCATCCGAGAGGAAAATTAGTCAAATGGGAGGAGGAACAGTCGAGAGGAGGGAAAGGAGCCAACAAAGCCTTTTCTTGTCAAGGCTCAGTAAATCTCTTAAAGCGGTCGGCGACAGCGGGCTGACAACTGCCGTTAAGTTTGGACGTACAATTATCTCGTCCCTCCGATGTCGAGGGCTACATCGGCGGCTACGAGTGTCATCGCTGCGGTCATCACTGTAACGCCACCGGACGATCACATCGTTATGTGTGTCCGTCCTGGGCTGATGGGGGGAACTAGAAGTTATACTAGGACTCAGTTGTTTGCACTTGTGTGTGTGTGTGTGTGTGTGTGTGTGTGTGTGTGTGTGTGTGTGTGTGTGTGTGTGTGTGTGTGTGTGTGTGTGTGTGTGTGTGTGTGTGTGTGTGTGTGTGTGTGTGAACGACTGTGGGACTTGAAGCTGGACTAAAGACAAAAGAGTTGAGAAAGATATTATTAGACATACACTACCGGTAAAAAGTTTGGAGTCACTTAGAGAAAAGAAGAAAAAAATTAGAAATGTCCTTATTTTTCAAAGAAAAGCACAGTTTTTTTTAATGAAGATGAGATTAAATTAATTAGAAATACACTATATACATTGTTCATGTGGTAAATGACTATTCTAGTTTGAAACGTCTGGTTTTTACTGAAATATCCTTTAAACTAGAAGTTTGAAGAACAACATTAATATTTCAAATAAAAGCCATTATTTCTTGTCAATGTCTTGACTATATTTTCTATTCATTTGATAAATAAAAGTGGGAGTTTTTATGGAAAACACAAAATTGTCTGGGTGACCCCAAACCTTTGAACGGTAGTGTACTTGTGATGGATCAACGACGATGGATTCATGCTCCCTGCTTTTGTTTTCCTCCTAAATATCCAATTTGAGTAACGATTTAAAGTTTCCGATGTCGCTGCGTGTTGCCTGAAGGTGTTTTTCCCGTCGCCACGCGTTAAAGAACAACATGCACACCGCTGCGCTCCTCAAAGACAATAGGCCTTTCTTCTGCGGATTTTTTTTTCCAACCAAAATGTTGGACAGCCTATACATTTTTTTTTTGTTATACTTAAATTGACTTTGTGGTTACGCCAGGATCGCACGGCCGTATTGACCGTCCTGTATCTCCGGCGCCTCGCCGTCCCGTGTCCTGACATTTTATTTCCCCTTTCCTCGCCTTTTTATGTCAGCTCTTTCTCGTTTTCTCTCCTGTAGCTGCTATCGCTCCCGCAGGCTCGCCCTCAAGCGGAGAGACCTGCCCGCACAGGGCTCCACGCTGACATGGATCTCTTGATATATCCGCTCTCCTTTTTCATTTCCCAGGAATGTGACCAGGTCCATATTGATGACGTGGCATCGGACGACAACGGACAGGACCTGAGGTACAGGCTCTCCTGTGTTACTGTACTCTCTCTCTCTCTCTCTCTCTCTCTCTTCTGCTGTGGCTTGTGAACCAGACTTGCCCTCATTTTTTGTTGTGCACATGCGGAAAAAAATAAAACAGCCGGGAAGAAGAGACAAAGAAGTTTGTGCGTGCGTCTGTATGCGAGCATGAGCATGTCTTTTTTTCTGTTTTCCCCCGCCATATAATATGTCACAGGATTATCCGACGCTTTCATTTCTCATCAGCATATCTCTTTATCATTCCCCCCGTCTGCCTCAGTCCAGACGTTTTATTGCTAAACTTGTCGAAGCACTTTAAGATACTTTGAGGAGAAAGAGCCAGACTGTACCAAAGTACTTTTTTTTAAGCATTTATTTTATTGAACTTGGCCCTTATTCATTCCCAAAGAAGTTTTTTTTAAATGTTTATCCTAGCTGTGCTGGATGTTACTGACAAAGGTTTTTCATTCATGGCTAAAACTCAGAGTCCACAATTTTCAATTTGACAGCGTTATTTTCCCCTGAAATTGTTGTGGTTGAACTGGCCCGCTCCCGAAATGTAATGCATGGTTCAAGCACCGCCTTCTTGTTCATCACCGAAACTATTTCAATAAATCCCCAAAGCATGAAACAGTATCCATGAATGTAGTTGTAGCAGCTCTTAAAGCACAGATGATAGCGCTCCTATAAGACGCCGTGGACCCTTTCTGATCTTTATCCTGACTGTTTCCTGTCTTGCGATCACGCAGCACTTACAACTTTGGGTCGGACGGCTTCCAGAGCCCAGCGGGGGCCGGCTCTCTGTGCCTGGGGTCAGGAGTCCACGGAGGGGTGGACTGGATGAGGAAGCTGGCTTTCGATACCGCCGAGTGAAGGAGATCTACAACACGTACAAGAATAATGTCGGAGGTGAGCACCGCCGCGTACCGGCTAACGTCGATATTTACACGAGCGGATTTTCTCTGAGGTTTAAAAATGGTGTGTTGCGAAATTTAATCAAATAATATCAGAAATTAACAGTAAGATAGTGTTGTGATTAATATCACTCTAGAGACACACTATGAGTATTTACCTGCCAGATGTGAACACAGCTGAGCTTCAGACCACAGCGATGCGTCTGGGCTTTCTTTTTGTTTTTCCTCGTACTGTATCGAGTTATACAAGCTTCCTGCTTCAGAAAAGTACATTTTGTATTTTTCAAGCTCCAAATTTGTGCATCAACGAAACCTCTTATTAGATTTGACAATTCACCACCATAATCACCTGCTCCCCCCCATAGGAACCAGTGGAACACATAATGCGGTTCATTACTGGCGCATTACCTGGTAGATTAATTGGATCGCGGGGCCCGGTTTGTTTGTCGACTCGGATGATAGATCCAGAGGATTCCGTTCGATATGGACCACTGTGCGCTGCTGATTACAGCTGGCTGCCTGACATACGCTGGGAGCCATATGTCCGAGGCCTTGGCGAGAAGAAGTTGTGTGAGAGTCCGTCCGTCCAGAGACGATAGACAGTCCCGCTGTCGAAATTCGGCCTTGAGACGTCTCAGTGGATTTGATCCGGAGCTTTAACAAGTTCATTTCCACGCTATTCTGTTCCAAAGACCGACCAATCACGCTTGTGCTTCTCCCCGATGTGCAGGTTTGCTGGGCAGCCCCAAGCGAGAGGAGTGGCTACAGCTGAGGAGGGAGATGGAGGTCCTGACCGACCTGTGGCTGACTCAAGCACTCAAAGCCTTGGCTGTCATCAACTCGAGGTGAGGTCACGCCGCCACGGCTCCATTTACTCCAGCGGGTCGATTAGCTGGTCGCTGTTCAGTATTTAATTTAATTAGGATTTTTTATTTTTTATCCCGGATGAATGTCCATCCATCGATGAGTCATAACTTGACCGTAGTATGAACGTGTCCTGACCTGTTTGCAGGCCTAACTGTGTGAATGTGCTGGTGACCACCACCCAGCTCATCCCGGCCCTCTCCAAGGTTCTCCTGTACGGCCTGGGCTCAGCGTTCCCCATAGAGAACATTTACAGTGCCACCAAGACAGGTGAGGAGCATGTACCGACGAAGGATTCGGAGATAACGACAATCATGGCTAACCAAACATATCTGTAGTGGCCATTCGTCCAAATACCTCAAATAAAACTATAAATCAAATTGCCACCATGGGTTTTGGAGTTGACGCAGTCAAAAGAAAGTAATGTCCACTTCCTTATTCCATTATTCTTATAATTTATTTACAAAACAAAATAAAGAACAAACAAAATGTTGACACTGCCTCTCGTGTGCTGGAAAAAAACCATCGGCCACCCCGGTGCATGCTGGTCCTGACGCTACGCACACCTACATACAACCACAGGTGCCCAGTGTTACCCAATCAGTGAACCGATCCTACAACTAAATATATTTAAACAATCACAATGAACTAAACTCAACTAAAACTATCATAAGAAAAAAGCTCTTCTAACATATCCAAATATAACCTAAATAAGCAATGATTAAACATTACTTTACAATAAAACTAAATACAAATGGCAAAATAAATAGCTCCAACAATATATCATTTCCTTAAAGACACTCTTTTAACATGCTCAACTAATTTGTTTCTTCTTCTCCTCTCAAAGGCAAGGAGAGCTGCTTCGAGCGCGTCTCTCAGCGGTTCGGCCGGAGAGCCGTGTACGTGGTGATCGGAGACGGAGCCGAGGAAGAGTCCGTGGCCAAGAAGGTACGACTCAATCTGGGGGGTTTTTATGACTGTGACTGCTGAGAAATGGGCCTCAACTAATCAGTTTGCTTTAGGACACACTCCATTTCTGCAGCTTGTCTCAGAGATGTTTTTTTAAATTTTATATATATATATAATCTTTGCATTGAGATGTCAGACGTTTTCCTGGCTCGGGAGAATCTTTTTCGCATGAAGCCTTCGTCCAGGCCAACATGTTATCCACGCAAAGTTTGTCACACACTATAATTCCCGTCCATAGTTCACATCTGCGTTGCATCTGCAGCGAGATGTATGCTTGCCTTAAGTTATCAAGTTTTACATTAAACCTGCATCTCGTTTGTGTTTTATTTCCTGCGCTCGCAGAAGAACATGCCGTTCTGGAGGGTGTCCTGTCGACCCGACCTCGAGGCCCTGAGCCACGCACTGGAGCTGGACTACCTCTAGAGGGCGCCAGCTGTCGCGCTCTGCTCTTCCACCTCCAAATCACCAGAAGCTCCTGACCTCCTGAGTGCAGCTGGAAGGTGAAGCTGCTCCCAGAAACTGATTCAGTGTCACTTCAGGTTTTGGCACAAGGCGTTTGACCCGGGCGGACGGTTCAAAGCCAAAGGAACTGTGAGGATTTCGAAGCGAGGCGGCAGTCTATCCAAGACACATGGACCCAAAGGTGCTGGACCAAAATACAAGACCAAAGACAAATAAGGGCCCGATGCCTTAGAACTAACATCAGGGAACTATGGTTAATACTGCAAATATCTTCTTCTTTTTTTTTTAAAGACCTTTTCCTTTTTAAAAAAATTTCAGTTCATCTCCACTTCCTAAAAAGTGTCCCACTTTTGTACACGAAGAAAAGTGATGCACTGAATGCAAAAATTTTACTTCCTGTTTATTGAACACAGTGAGTATGCCTGCATGGATAAAAAGTTTCGATTGTTGTTAGATTGTTTGTTCTGCTGTGTTGTGAGACTAAACCCGTTTTTCCGCTGATTAAAACCATTTTAAAGACACAATTGGAAACAAGACTTAAAGATATGATGTCACACGCAGTAGATTATTGCCCTCATTATTATTTTACAAGTGTTTTATTCACGTCGGCTAAAAAAAAAGTCAGATAATATTCTCCTCATATGTAGAGACTATTTAAAATAGTCTGATTGTATTTTACCATTATAATGTGAGCTATTTATTATTGGGTAAATTTACAACACAATGAGGTATAAACAGTTTGGGAGCACAGCAAAAATAAAATATCCCCTTCAAAGACCAAAACTATGCTCTTGTAAAAATGTTTTGATAAGAAGTTGTCTTGAAGATGTTGTACTATAGGCCTGTGCTTGAATCCATACTTTAGATTCTGGGTTGTACATGTTATGTGCTAACTCTTCTTTTCTCTCCCGGTGTAATTTCCGAATAACCTGTTTGTAATATAGATGAACTGGTTGTGCATGTGCCGATTATACTGCCTGTCAGCTTAGCCATGATTTGTATATAATGCTATATTGTCGATTTGTTTGTGACACAGTTAAAATAGATTAATACAAAATAAATTAATTGCAATGTTGGGAAAGGTGAGTTGAATTTTATTTCACAGTTACTTGAGAGGGACTGATTCTTGTTTTACATTCAGACTGAACCTTTTCTGAGGAAAGGGCGCCCCCTTTAGGGCGGAGAACAGAACTGCAACAACAAACTATATTTGAGTGAGAAGAAAGAAAAGTAACAAGCCGACAGTCTATTATACGATTATGTAATTTATTGCATCGGGACCGAGCAACCCAAAAAAAGTCTGTGGCACCCCCCCTTCATAGGGTTCATTGGACCTGGCTGGGTCTGATGCCATGGCCCTGCTGATGTGCCCCGCCCACTCCTCCTCTCTACCTCCATCTGCCTAATGGATTGTGGAGGTGTGGATCGTGGTCCATGCCTACTACCAGGGCCGGAGTGGGGCCACTTTTCAGCCCGGGAATTTCAGGCTCAAGACCAGCCCACTTTTTTCATGGTAGTGGAAATTGGATAAATGAAGCAACAGTTCAGCTCTTACTATCCTGTCGTTCTTTTATTAATACCATGGTCCAACAAATAATGTAAAGGTTAAATACAACAATAATAATCCACTTAAGATGAGAAGTTAACAAAAAATATGCATAACATTAAAAAAGGCAGAATAGCATAGCAGGGGTTTCAGACTCAGATGAGGCAGTAGGCCAGATTTGTTGGAGTGAGACCTCATGGGGGCCGTCATTGTCATGGTCATTATAATTTTTCTGCATGAGTATTATAAAGTGGTGATTTACTCCTTTACTACACCCACTTCTGAGCAAACAATGCATATTGGTTTATCAAGTACTGTCATATACTGCTCTAGAATATATAACTTTAATTAATATAGTTTCCTCTGTTATCCTCTCTACCTGTCCCTGTAGTCATGGCCTCCTCATTGCAAATGTCAGGCTCATCATTTTCAGCAGGAGACTCTTATCTGCTGCTCCAAAGCTACAAAGAAGAATTAAGAGTCATATTACTGCATACTTCAATATCAACAGTATATATCAATATTGGCATAATATTTGCAAAGTCTATGGATCACCATATTTTGGGCGATATAAGAAGGATAATATTTTAATTCAATTTAATATTTTGCTTGGGAATTGGTTGACAACGCTACAATGATATTAATCAAGGCTACAACGTTAGCCGAATAGTTATGTTGCTAATCATTAGGCCTTTGTCTCTCTTTACCAGTTGCCACTTGTGTTTGTCCTCTTGAAAATAAATCTGTAAGCTTGGCACATTTGGCAGGATCCTCCTCCAATGCCTTTCTTTTTTTCAACCTGGCTTTTTCAGCCCCTCCGGCCCTCTTCCTCCCGTCCATCCTCCCTGACGCGTATTGTTGCGGTCGGGCCGGCCCAGCTATCCGTAGCTGATAGATAAAACTTTTTGGAAAAGACGGCTAAGGACCGAACCAACTCTATTATTTGGGAGGGGTGAACTTCCTCGCATGGTACAACCCATGTAGAGGCTGCGGTGTCAGAATGCGGAACATGTGTAGCCCACTTTAAGAGAAGATGGACTAACGTGACAAATGTCAACAAATAAAATTCTCGACCGGCCCAGAAGTGAAGCGGCCCACCGGGAACTCTCCCGATTCTCCCGATTACCCACCCCGGGCCTGACTACTACCAACTATTCAGGACCGTCTTTCTTTGGCTCGATCCCCGCCCGAGTCCATATGTCCCTGAGCAAGGCAGCTGTCTACGGTGTATGATTGAAAGTCGCTTTGGATAAAAGCGTCAGCTAAACGTGATGTAATGTTCCTTCTGTCTTTTTGAAAGACAACGCACTTGAACATCTTTTTAATTTCTTTTCATTTCTTTATGTAAGAAATGAATTCCCTTTTTGTTTCTCTATCTATTGTCCTTGGCAATTCTCATTTCTGAGAATCACCTTCCCACCCACCCGTTTTGTGATCTCACAGCAGAGCCCACCCACCCCCTTCTCCAATTCAGCCACTTCCCTGGGTGGAGGGGGGTTTCTGTGAGATTCACAGACTTAACTCCTGCTGGAAGTCACTGCTAGTTACAGACTCTGGTTCGCTGCTCCGTGACGTCACTACTCACTAGCGACGTCACAGCACAGAACCAGAGTACATGTCATGTAACAATGTTTCCATGGTGACTGTAACGGATCCCCTTATTTGAATCGGCGTGAGACTATTACTGCTGGTGAACTTCTTTGTTTTCTTTCGGCGAATACAATTGAACCAAAAAAAATTCTTAAATACCTCCTTGTCACCACCGTAAGAGCATTAGCCTCATACGGGACCATTCAAACTATTAAAACTTTATATGAAATGCGCATCCGTCCGTAACATTTAGCCGTACCGTCAAGTTTGAATTTTAACAGCGCTTCCTTTTAACATTTCAAAATAAAAGTCCGATTTAGCTCTAAGAGGAAGTAGATTAAAACATATACAAAATCATTAAAACAATACAATATAAAAAGGCAGACATCAAAACCAATAAAGCAGATACAAAAGAAGGCAATCAACACGAAACAATACACCTTTTAAGGGTTATTTTGTTTTGTTTTCACTGTAAATTATTTTTTACAGTCAAACAAAATATGACAACCCTGCTTTTTCAGGGTTTGTGTGTATATAAATAAATATATATATATAACATATTATAAGTAGCTCACATGCTGAAAAAGTGTGAGCACCCCCGATATATACAAATACAAAAATAAAATAAATTTTTTTTAATTTACACTTCATTATAAATAAATAATTAAATAAATATAATTTACATCAACATTTAAATCATACAAAGCAATAGAAAAACATGAAGGTTGATAATGTAAATGTTCATCAATCTGCAACTGATGTTGCCATTGTCTAGCTCCAGTTGAGTGACTTTTAGTTTATACAACATAAATAACATTAAAAAACATTAAAAAAAGTGAAACTACACTGACATCAGGATTTAGGCTCTGCAGACAGAGACCATCTTGAAGCCCCTGATGGCGGAGTTGATGTCTGAGAGTGACAGGCGGGCCTGCAGCATCTTCGTTCCCAGCTTGGTGGGGACGAAGGTGATGCGCTGCATCACGCTGCCGCCTGGATGCAGAGGGAGCATCCTGCAGGAAGAGACGGAGGACATAGGAATGAGTTCACGATGTGTCCGAGTTTGCAGATGGCTGACACGTGCTCCGATTATGTAAAACTATAACTGTGTGGATGTCTACACGGTCTATAGCTAATCACACACGTTTTGTGCTCCAGCAGCCTAAAATAAACCTTCAGTGCCTGCAAGTAATCATCAACCCCAATGTCAACACAGCAGTGGCACATTTCAGTTGTCCTCGCCGCGCCTGCCCGAACACAAACACGAGCACAACGGTGGAACCAGCCCACATTCCTTCAACAAAAGACACGCTGTACTGCCACGTCCCCGTGGCACTCCTGTGTTTGGCAGCCGTTCATGAAGCGCATAAATCACGGAAGTCGTTCGACATGTTCAAAACAAAAAGGAGGACAAGACGTCTTTAATTCCTACCTGAAGTTGACCTTGCCCTGAATGAGCCCGGCCCCGGCTACAGTCAGTACTCCGCTCACGGGGTAAGAAAACGGGTTGGTGAAGGTCACGATGGCCGCCTGCTCTCTGCTGAGCACGACGGAGTCTGGGTCTGCAATCTGGAGGACAGAGGACGTTTGTAATCCCTGATAATCCCCTTCAATAAACTCTGAGATGCCATTTCACACCACAGGATTCATTTACAAATTATTTTTTCTTCCCTTGAAATAGCCAGTGTGTGCATGTTTGTGAGAATATAGTGAACGTGTGGAAGTTTACATTTACAGTTTCAAGTCAAATGAAGCACTTAAGAGCTGCATAGCACATTTCATTGTATCATTTGTGCAATGAAAAAATATTCTCTCAAGCTGCTGCACCACAGTAAATATTCTAGATGCCTTGCGAATCATTTCTTACATTATTCCTTTGTTTGGCAATGCATATTTTGTATGTAAAAGTTCGTTTTTTTGCAAACAATTGTGTTAAAGTTATGCATGTTTGAACAATTTGAAAAAACAATACCTCTATGGCGAGCTGTGGGCTGGCGATATTGAACTCCTCTGAGGCCAGGACTCGCTCGTGACTGGCCAGGTCCTCCAGGACGACTGCCAGGTTGATGACGTCGTCGCCCACCACGTTCTCATACTCGGCTGGGAGGATCTGCTGGTGGATGACCTTGACTGGAAAGACAGCGAGAGAAAAAAGAAAGAAATTCAAACCACAATCTCTAAGAAGTGTGAGTCTGAAGACGAGGGGGGGGGGGGGGGTGAAAGTGAATTTACCCTCCATGGGTGCCAGTTGCACGACGCCGTGGCGTTCCCAGAAGGTGTCCGACGGGCTGTGGTTGTATTCTTTGGCCTGGGCGTTCAGATGCACTTTCATCCTCTTGGCCACCCTGTGCTTGTTCTTCACTTTCATCGTGAAGTGGACCGGCTCCCCGGCAACAGGAACTTTACACAGATCCAGGACCACCAACACGCCTGAGCCTGAGAAACGAACATGGAGAGAAAGCCAGCGCATGAGACGACCCGTGTTGGAACAGATAATCCGGTCGGATTATTGTATTAAAAATTCAAAATGTTACCTCTGCTTAACGTCGAGTCCTCTGACATTGCGGAACTTCTCGATGAGAGTGTTGAATTCGGGCCTGTGTTGTGAAGATGGAAAGAAAACGTAAGTATTCAGAAGTATTCGTGCCTTCGAGCCGCTCGATGAGTGAATGAATGATGACCGACTCGTACTTTTGATGAATTTGTAGTCCCCCGTGATGTTCTGGTGTCTGTGGACGCCCACCGCTTTGGTGCAGATGAGCGATCCCACTCTCTCCGTGTCCTTGCTGTGGCTGACCACGCGACCCTCGCTCACCATGAACACGTGGACGTCGGCGTTCACCTCGGCGTAGACGAAGGGGATGTCAAAGAACAGGTCGATACGCCGGTCCTTGATCGCTTTGACCGGCGCCGGGCCGCAGCAGAACACCCCTAGGAGGAAAAGAAAAGCAAGCTCATTGAAATGTTCGGACAGGAGAAAGAAGTTTGAAGCGTGACCGAAGCCGTGAAAGGATTTCTCACACACCTCCGCTCCTCTCCTGGGGGGTCGGGTCCAGAACCTGCCAGCCGTCCATTCCTGGTCCCACATCCCGGCGACTCATCCAGCACTCCACCCACACATGGAAGTTCCTGGAGAAGAGATAGCGTGTCACAAAGCATGCGTAGGCTTGCTTCTCAAAAGCTTATTAAACTGAGTGTGTGTGTGTGTGTGTGTGTGGGGGGGGTCATTAAAAGGTGCATCCCCACTGACCATATGCTGTCATTGCTGTACTTCAGCTTCTGCCCCGTCTCGCTGTAGTACTCCTCGATCACCAGGTTGTTGTTGGTGTCGTGGGCGGAGTTGAAGTTTGTGATAACGCGGCAAGGAATGCCGAGAACTCTCATGACTGATGGGCGTAATTAAAAAAATCACATGAAACAGACGTTGAACGCACTGATCGACAGATGTGAATGTTGCGTAACGGGTAATAATTATCGTGCGTGCACGGCTTCGATGACGTCAATCGTGATGAAGTTGTTTTGACTTTATCGCCGTTTAGATGGATGATGAAATAATCACCTGTGCACATGACGGCTGCAAAAACCCAGCACTGTCCATACTTGACCGGGCTGTAGCCGGACTCCGCCCACTGCGTCAAGACGTCACCGCTCCCAGTCCACAAGGAGGGGTTCACTCCATCCTTGAAGCTCCCGTTCCATTTCCCTGTCAGCACACCGCGGTCGTCTTTACTGTTGATCTGAAACACGAAAGAAAGAAAATAAATGCAATTGTTCATTTTTGCACATTAATAAAGCAAACTGGGACACCTCACATCCTCCTCGATGATTGTGATCATGTGTGGCATTTTAATAACCTGTTTTCCTGCAATAATTACAGTGTGCCAAAAAAAGTGTTTCCCTCTACGGGAGGGGTGCGTTTGTTTGCCTGCAGATCACAGTGTTCCAGCTCCAAGCCCCGACATGCTTTTTGAAAAGCACAAGGACGCTCATGTTGTTATGCAAAGTCAATTTAAAAAAAACAGAACACTGCTGTCTCGTGATTTTAAGCATATTTGTGAGCTTCTATTTTCACGTGGTGTTGAAACTCTGTTCGCACTCACCATGGCAGACACGACCCGGCTGATGTAGATGGGGCTTTTTCTGTTCAGGTAGTCCATGTTCCGGTTCTTTTGGTGCTGAGGGCTGACTTGGAGCAGATTCAAACACGCCTCAAGAACACCGGGCTCAAACTGCACAGGGAGAGAGAATAAGAAGAAGAGAATTAAAATAAACATTTTGTGACAATTTGGTGGATATTCTAATAAATAATGTCATGCCTCATGTTTAATCCAACTCGAAGATGAAGCACATGCGTTACAATGAAATGTTCCTTGAGCCAAACTGTGTGATTTGTTATTGTGGGGCTACAGAAATTAAATTTAAGTGGTTCAACTGTAGCGTGTGTGGATGTTCTGTACGTGAGGAAAGCCTAGATTAAATTATAGTCCTGGACATATTCCACCCGCCCCAAAATGCATTGTGTCTGTTCCGACTGTGGGGCAGACGGTTAAAATAATTAACGAGTTAGATGAAAGTGACGTAATCCTTAATTTAGTACACACCATGCTCTCCACACACGCTACAGTACAATGAGACATAACCACAGAGTCGAGTCACAAACAAGATGCTGATTTACTTTTTTTTCTGACCGGATATTTGCAAAAGTTCTGATCAACGGATATGTTTTATTATTATTATTAATCACCTGATCAAAGGACCATGGTCTCGACACAATATTCTTAGTTGTCCCTATGAACAGCAGGCCGGAGTCATTCTGGATGTACTCTTCTCTCTGGTCCTCAAAACGAATATACACAGCATCCTCTGCAAGAAAGCAACACCAAAAAGCATTCAGCACATCGTTCTGCACAGACATTAAACCGGAGCGGATAAGGCTCGCAGAATCAGTAACTTCGTTTAAATCACTTCTTAAAACACATTTTTATAGAACAGCTTTTAAGTGATGTCGTCCTTTCATGCAGTTCTTTGGTTCCCCTAATTTAGTTTGTCTGTTTTTAATTTTATTTAATTTTTAATTTAATTAAATTTAATATTTGTATCTTATTATTCTATTTGTTTTGCCTTGATTCTCTGCAGAGCACTTTGTAAATTTGTTTTTAAAGGTGCTATATAAATGAAGTTATTATTATTATTATTATTATTATTTATCCATACACCACAAATATATATTAGTGTTCTCCGTTTTGTAAAGCCAATGCCAGACATGTAATCGAATTAAACTTCACCTCTCAGGTATGATTCACTCTGCAGAAGCGATCAGACGCCCATAAAAGGAACTAAAATGAGAGTAAAAGTGATGACATCATCGTGAACTCATTCGGCCACACAGCCCATCTCTATTCCTCCATGTACGTGGCGATAGTTTGCTGCAATATTACCCTGAAGGAACTTCATCCAAAGGCTTTGTGACTCTTACCGCGACACCAGGGGTTGCAGAGCAGGATGAATTTGCTGAACGCGCACGTCTTCTTCACGCCCTGGTTGAACACGTACAGCTGGAACCCGTAGCAGCCCACGGCGGCAGAGGCAGGAGAGGAGATGAAGATGGACGGGTTCTGGGGGTTCAGGTCCTCCGGGTCAATGTAAGCCATCCAACAGCGGGGAGAAACCTTCTTGGAGAAAGTGACCGGCATGACCACGTACAGGCGGCCTGGGGAGGGCAGAGAGGCAGCGAAGGGATGTTAAGTTGGGGTCCCAAGAGCCGTTCATCCCCGAGAAATCTGAACGTAGACTACCTAGCATCACTTTGATCCTCAGAGTGTCGGTCCTGGGGTCGAAGGCTCGGCCCTCCAGCTGCACGCTGACCCTGATCGGGACCCCTCTTCGCACCACCAGGGTCTTGGAGCCGCTGAAGCCCTCCGTCCTGTGCCTCTCCAGGTTTTTGGATTCTTCCAAGTTGACATTTTTGATTTTCAAGTCTGCAAAATGAAGGAGAAAAACATTTAGAAATGAGATACTGATGAATACAAAACATGTGTTTACCTGCAAATAGAAACGGACAGATCGAAGAAGCAACAGCGAGGACTGGAGACAAATCTCACCTTCCATTTGTTGTTGTCTCTTTGTCTTCAATGCCGTGTGTCCTTTCTCCCTCTCACGTTACTGCTATATAAAGCATTGCCCCACCTTGTGGGTGGGGCAATGCTTTATATAGCATATTAAACTGGTTTTCTTTCATTGTTACGAAGGCCCTTAAGTTATGCGAATGGGAACACACCCCTTCTTCTGTGAGGCACAGGTGAACGGGCTCGTGCGTAAAGCCTTACGTGAGCAGTCAGACGCACCTAGTTCAGAGACGACGATAGTTTATTGGGCGTGAACAAGTTGTGTCATGCAGATTCCAGAACTACATGTAGCACGATGAGTAATACCACTTTGCTGTGTGAAAGGCAATTTAAGTGTCGAATTGTAGCCTCACCGTAGTATTGTATGGCTGGATTAGTTTGTCATCATGCTCCATGTCTCTGCCCTTTAACCTCCTCCTGTCAAATGTTCTAGAAGCAAAAGGTGATTCAGGTTTTACTCCAGCAACTCCATCCCATAAATCGATAAGCAGAGCCTTAATTAAGCCATTACTTTTCCCTGTCTGTTTTTCTTTGTTTACACGGCGTCAATCATTTTTAATTTCTTCATTTTGATTCCTCCCATCCATCCCATTTGACTTGTATTGGTTGGTTGATAATTCACTTAAATTGTTAATCATACCTTGTTTGTACCAGTTTTTAGAGTCAAAAGCTCACTGAACTAAAACTAGATTTTATTGAACAGGTATTGTTTTGATCTAATTCTGAACTCCCTCAAATCGACGAGGCAAAAGTCCTTACACATCATTTAATTGGTAATATAGTTGTTTTTAGATGGAGGCACAAGTAGCATATGTTCTCTCTCTACACACAGACACTCTTCAATCCACAAGGCCACAGTGGCTTCGTGACCTCTGCCCCAGAGCAGATGCGTGCTACGAAGATTAAATTCCTGTCCTGCGCAAATCCTGTTCGAGTGGTAGAGCAGTCATCCACGGAAAATGCAACGGTCAGCATATTTGAGTGGGTGGCATTTTTAGAGAATGAATAAAGACTTGATGTCATGACAAGAAAGTGTCTCCGTATCACAGAGTTACACTACCGTTCAAAAAGTATGGGGTCACTAAGAAAAAGAAACTTAAAGATGTCCTTAATTTTCAAAGAAAAGCATGTTTTATCCATGAAGATAACATTACATTAATCAGAAATACACTCTATACATTGTTCATGTGGTAAATGACTATTCTAAGTGGAAACGTCTGGTTTTTAATGAAATATCCACATCGGTGTATAGAGGCCCATCTCCAGTGTTCTAATGGTACATTGTGTTTGCTCATCGGCTTAGAAGACTAACGGAGGGTTTGAAAACCCTCGTGACATTATGTTAGCACAGCTGAAAACAGTTATGCTGGTGAGAGAAGCTATAAAACTGGCCTTTCTTTGAACTAGAAGTTTGAATAACAAAATGTATATTTCAAAATAATAATCATTATTTCTAACCATGTCAATGTCTTGACTATATTTTCTATTCATTTGATAAATAAAAGTGTGAGTTTTCATAGAAAACACAAAATTGTCTGGGTGACCCCAAACTTTTGAACGGTAGTGTATTATTCTCATACTTGAACACCTTTTAAACACAAAGATTGAAGAAATGTGAGAACAATCTTTAGTAATAACCTGCAAGCAAAGTTTAAAACCAGTTGATACTTTGAACAATCTCAGGAATTTGAGCGCGTCGGTCTGTCAGTTCACCATTTTGTTCCAGAAAGAAATATGATACTAATTATCGGATGGATTGCTATGTAAATTATGAATGGTATTCACTGTTCAGTCACACAGTACTGCTATGATGACATTTGCACCTTCAGTATGACTCAACGTATGAAAAAAAAATTTTAAGACAATTATTTTGTCATGGTTGCTTAGCGACCGAGAAAAACTAACCACCAACAGACCATGTTCCAGATAAAAAGAGCTCATTTGGTTTGCTTTAGATCGTGTTGAGGTCATTTCTTAAAGAACACGTTAGCTTTGTTTTAGAAATAACTACTTTTTATTTTAAAAGCGATTAATGGAGCTTAAAAAGTGTTTTAAAAACTGTGGTGGAATAGAAGAAAGTAGAATGAAAATACTAAAATAAAAGGATGTACAAATGTATCAACCACAGAACACGATGGTGTATTCAAAAGCAATAAAGTTGAATAAATCTTTACAGGAGTTGGAGCTCAATGTCTTTTGGATGAAAATCACATTTCAAAACTGACATTGAGTCTTCATTAAATATATAATTCGGCTTTTAAACGTCATACATATTACAACATTGGCAATAACTTCAACATGCACATCCATTATTTAACAGTTAATTATATTAGTTGTTGTCTGTTTTAATCATATTTTTGTCTTTTATTCTCTGGCAGCCGTATTTATTTTGTGACATTCCACTGGTAATAAAAATTATAAGAATTCTAAAATGCTTCAAAATCTGCAGTTTCTGTTCAGCTGCAACATTTGACGTGGTTGGTGGGAGGAAGAATCCAGACTACTTCAGCGTTTGACAGAGAGAGGGGGGGGGGGGGGGGCTCAAAAACCTAACTTCTTTGTTCTCTTGTAAACCAGTTCCGTTTCCAACAACGAAAATGGCCTCACAAAATATAAGTGCAGAGGACGTTAAGAGCGAGGGCTTGTGTACATTTCACAGTATTTTTTTAGCGCACTTAATGGAAAGAAATGTATCGTGAACCTCGTGGCCGGCGGAGTCTCCAGAACCCGAGGTGCCGAGAGCGAAGGAGCGAAGCTGTAATGCGCTGCCGGTCGCAATGTGGAAAATAATAGTCGTTGTTGCCGTCTATGAAGCTCCTGTGTTGTTTTTGTATTGCCTGTATAGGCATCGGCTCAACTTGGCTACACTAGGTTTGTCAGAGCGTCAGAAGCTCAGGCACAATGCATTGTGGTACATGTAGGAACTGCCTGCACAGTGACACTGCTACACCGAGGAAGCTTCAATGGACTCCGTCCAACACAAACACTGATTGGACCTCCATTCACGTGTTTCCTTTAAAGCAGATCCAGTCTCACAGCAGATATAATGGTCTCTATTTCACTGGAAATTTAGTGAGAGTTGACACGCAACAAAAATGTACATTTGTCAATGAATCAAACATTAACATCCAAAACATCATTTTTTGAATATTAATAATGATTTTTTTTTTAAATACAACTCGTGTATTGTAGCTGGTGTCTAAGCAGGAGTCCTTGGCTTGTTATGAACAAGGAAGTCCGTGATGTCATGCCACACATTGCTGTCATGGTAGAGGTAGTTCATGGAGGACTGCAGTGACGGCTGGAGGGTGTGAGGGTAATATTCAAACAGCCACAAGACAACGCCCCACACAAGCGTGGCAAAGAGAGGGAACGGGTCATGTTTCGGCTGCGGGACGAGGCCCTTCTCTACAGCCAGCCGAGAGAGGGCGAACAGGACCCGGGACAGCAAGTACATGTTGATCTAGAGAAGAGCAAACGCGTTTTAACCGACCGAACGCTCCAACGCCGTGTCGACTTTACGACGATGCGTCTTGTTAATGTGCGAATCGGATCAAGGCATAAACATACCTGGCTATTGATGTTGTTGTTATCTCCGAACACCAACCATCCTCCGACACAGGCGGCCAGAAAGGCGTGAGACTGCAAACTCTTTCCCTGGCATTTCTCCTGCAGCGCCTGCAGACCTTTATATGTGAGCACGAAGCAGGCGAGGTTGCGGGAGTGGGTGTACGTGGCCTTCAGAATGGCTCTGAGCTTGTCCTTCAAACTGTTAGAGAGAAGGTAGAAGAAGAAAGAAAACAGTGTTGAGACTTCAGAGACGGGGTTTGTGAGGCCCGTTTCTTTCAAATTAAAATTAAAAGTCACTGCTCAGATCCTTACCTGCCACTTCTGAAGAGAAATGTCATGACCAGAGCATGTGGTGCTCGGATTTTCGCCCCATATCTGAATGGAAAAATAAATAAATACATATTTTTTTAAACAGTGCCAAAAATGACTAGAAACACAACTGGATACAAAACACTGTCAAACATCCACGGTGCTGTTCGTAGAGCTAAATACTATTTAATGTGTCGCCACCGGGGCTCCAGGCTGCTGAAGATCCCCACCTCTGTAATACAGCCGGTAGCTACGCGCTAGCTAACCTATCTATGTGGTGCAGGGGTTAACTATAACAAAGTTAGTTGGTAAGTTAAGTTAACATATTAAATATGTTCACTTACACGGCGCCGTTTCGGAATCCCTTCAACACTGCCAACGCCGCTTTGTACTTCTCTTGCTGCAGCAGGTGGTTGACAGTGTACAGAAGAGTGTTCGTCAGATCAGGACCTGCCATGATTGTCAATACAGTCGACCGGACACTATTTCATGTTGCACACGTTCCAGCACGATGTGTCACAGCGAACATGGGCCGCGGTGCAGGATCATCGCGAAGGTTCCGATGTAAACTGGGCTAGGATTTCTGTTTATTAAAATGTGCGTGTTGTGAATTACCAATTGATGTTAACAGTTTAAAGTCCAATTTTTAAGTTTAACTGATTAATTAATTACTTCTATACGTGAACGTATTGAGTAAATTAGGCTAGAGAGGAATGCATAACTGTTTTGCAGTGGTCGGATATTCAGATCGCTTAAACTTCACTATAAATACCATATTTTAAATACTCCACTATAAGTAAACATCCTGCATTCAATACTGTCATTATGCAAAAGTTTAGAAATGTTTTAGAATAGTATGAAAAGTCACCCATCAGTGTTTAACTAAGAAAGAAGAAGCAGGCGAAATAAGTAGGATGTTCTCAACACATAAAGGACATTTCATCATTCAGTTAAGCAGAAATATTCACATAAAAAAATATAAAGGATATATATTTTGGCGATACGGTTTTCACTGGACAGGGAGTGCATATAATTAATTTTAACCTGAAAAGTAACTAAAGCTGTCATACTTATGTCGCTTAGTAAACAGTACAATAGAGATGTTAGTCTAGACAAAGTATACAACTGCATTAAATTGAAATACTGTGTTCACCGTCATGCATCTGCAAAGGTTTCAGAAGTATCAGCAACCATACCGCCTACAGTATTAGTTAGTATTCACATCATTTAGTAGTCATGCATTTAACATGTTATTGTATTCTTTTTTTAAGAATTATTTGGAAAATATACAAAAAATATCAAAAGTAAAAGATCTTGTGCAGAAAGCCTGTCCCCGAGTGGTATGTTATTGTACTTTAAGATGCTAATTATTGTTACATTAATGTAAAAGCGGTATTCTAATGTTCTAATAGTACTTGATCACAATGTTGGAGAAGTGCACACATTGTTCATATTTTAAAAGACAGTATGCAAATAAATTGTGGCCTTAACCTCATTTAGAAGAAACATACAAACAGAAACATACAAACAAAAGCAATGACCTGTATGTAGGTTATTGTAAACAAGAGTGAAAAATGCTGCTTTGATAATAACCAACACTTCACACGTGTTCTGCAGGAGCCCAATGTTTAAATTGTTTTATTTATTTTCTTCTCTCGATCAATCCAGTCCATCGTTACATGAAACGCATCCGACAAATAAATAGTATTCAACCATTGACTTCCACTTATCAAAAAAAGTTAGAGCTTCAAAAAACAGTGATTACACTATCAACATGATGTACAATGCAATCAATACAACTACACCACTATTTTGCATGTTTCTATACATTTAACTGCTCCACAATCTGGAGCACAGCAGTGATTAAACAGTGAAGTGGTTAATTCAACCGGTTTGAAGTCTGAAGCTGCGAAATTATTAGTTGTAATCGGTTAAAATATTCAACAGTAAACATTTTAAATTACAAATATTATTTTTTTTCCTTTTTCTTTTCAAGTCAAGATTGACTTTTTACAATAATCTCTTCACACGTCTGCAAGGCAGTAGGTACACACTGAGCGTTGTATGTATGTGTGTGCATTACCGTCAGTAAGTAGATAAATGTAAGATAACGTGAAACATCGGACACAATTTAGTGTAAAGTGAGCAGTAGCTGGTTTTTGACGTCTTTCTTTCTTCTGTACCAGCATTGACACGATAATAAGACGGACAGCCACACATCGGCACATTCAGGAGCGCAGCATCGTTTCACCTTTTACTGGGAAAAATTTGCTGACACTTAACGTGTAATGAAGATTGTTCAAAGATCTGGATACACATTGAAATAAGACAATTTAATTCACACCACGCTGCCTATACACGCGCGTGCACACACTCACACACTACACAACTTGCTGCTTTACAGCTAGATACAAGTCGTTAAAAATATCACTTTACAGATTTTACTTGTTAAAATGTTGTATCTATGATTGAAGTAGCTGAGCTACCTTTCCGTGTCTCACAGTGTTACCCACTAATATGATAAAGGACAATAAAAAAAACATTTAATAGTGACCACTGTTGTGAAACATATCATTTTCTTAAGAACTGGTCACGCGTAATGACTTGGACCGTCAGGTCAAATGGTTTACAAAAAATAATTAAATAAAATCCTTTGGTAGATTGGTTTCATAGTCATTTTCTTAAAGTTACACTCTACCCGATACTAAAAAGAAACTTTAAGTTTGACGTTAGTGGAGCTATTTTTTGGAAAAGACGTGAAATACACTAATATACTACTGTACAAATCTGAATACCTAACACCCTATAAAACTAGGGCCACATTATATATATATAGAACATTAATTCAAATATTAGTTATTAACTTATGCCTGCAACTCAAAGGGGTCCACTGCTTGGATGTACATGTTCTACTCTGTAAGTATATTTACATAAACTGCATTAGTCACTGAACACATTAAACAGTATCTTCATAATTGAACTAGAATAATACTTAAATCTGGACGTCAACCAGAGGATTGGCTACCGTTCAGTGGGAATAGGTCGTCATTCAACAAAACATTGTTGTCTTTTACGCAATGCACCCTAAAGCTCCCACTTCATTAGTAGCCACTAATAATAATAATAATAATCAATAAAAAGACCACTCTTTTCAGTGAGGTCAAGCAGGCCGATAGTATCTACAGCACAGATCACTTTGAGATGGCAAAGTTCAAAAAATCAAATCACAACCAAAACTGTTTCACCAAATACACTTGCAAACATGCAAATGTTCTCTATTTCATATTGAGAATTGAAATCAATAGCAAATGCTGAAATTTACCAAAGTGTTATAAAATGATCAAACAAACCACCGTTTGGCTCCATTATTGGCAAAATTGTTTTCTACAAAACTATTGCACATAAAAATACAACCTCTCTTAAGAACAATCACGGCCGACTTCCTGCTCACATAACTATGTGCAAACTAGTTCAAAGTTAAGAAATGAACCTATCCAAAAAAAGTCAGATTAGCATTACGATTAGCATGAGCATATTTATCAAAGTTGATAATGAAACTGCGTATGTGCTACGGGAGTCAGTTAGCTGTTAACACTTTTTTTTCTCTTCTTTTCTTTTAATAATAATTAAAATCGGTCCATTCACCCATCCATCCTTTCGACTAAAGAAAAATAAAGTTGAGTCTAAAAGACCCACAACCATATATGTGCAATTGATGTCACTTTTAAATATGACCTTTTTTCTTCTTCTTTTTTTTAAAAGTCAAAATGCACAAATATGGTTATTTCCCTCTAAAATTGTTAATTCTAGTGCATAAACCAGACAAGGCGGCTCTGATGAAGTTACTACTGCACAGATTCACAGATGTACGTGTAGAAACTGGACTTGCGAAACACGCAGAGCGAGTGCAGACACGACGGGGTGAGAAAGGCGTCTCTCCGGCCTCCATCGTCTGATAGTGGGCCGACCAGGACGAAGAGAGAGTTCCACTGGATTGTGAGGGGGGAGGGGAGTGAAACAGAGTGAGGAGGGTTCACAGGTGTCTTTTAGGGGGGTAGGGGGGGGGGGTGAATTTGTGGCAAAACAGTTCTATCCGCCTTTGATAATGTTATAGAAAATAAAGATTTGCGCGTCCATCCACCAGTTAAAAAGCAGCTCCTGGCTGCAGGGCCAATCTGAGAATCAGTTCCTCTCGTCTGAAAGGGGTTATGGCTCCTCCGAGCACACACGGCTCCGTCCCGTCCCAGGGTGCATCACTCCTGCCCAAAGCCTTCCGTCTCCTCGATGGCGAACATGAGCTTCTCCTTCAGCTGCTCGTAGCTCTTGTAAGGAGGGAGGTCCAGACGATTAAAGCTACAGAGAGAGAAGAGGGAAAAGCTAGATGACTCTTCACGGATGCAAATGCTTTATGTGCGATCTTGATTTGTTTAAGTGGAACAAAGTATTACAATAATTGTGCTTATTGAAAAGATTTTAACATAAGACGATAAAGTAAATATTTTCCCGTTACTTTTTGCCTCGTGTTATTTATGAAACTGACTCATCCGGTGAGAATCATTCACTCATTTATTCTACTCAAGGTAGAACAAAAGTTCTCCCACAGTTAGGGATGGGCATCGAGAACCGGTTCTGTTTTAGAACCGGTTCCCAGTGAACAGATTGTTTGGGATCGTCAGCCAAATTCTTTAACGGTTCTGCTAACGGTCCTCTGTGGCGTTGCGCATGCGCAAACTTTTTTCGTTTCTTCTTCAGACTGCAGCAAACATGGCAACTAGGCAGAGGCGTTCTAAAGTCTGGCTCTATTTCACACGACGAAATGACAACTAGGCCACTTGTAACGTGTGTAAAAAGTCTATTTCGTCGAAGGGAGGAAATACAACAAATATGAAGAAGCATTTGAACACAGCGTGGAATTAAATGACAGGAATGTCATGTGTTCGATGGAGCAGCTCAGCGAACGTCGGCGCTTCATCTCTTTCTGTCCAAGGTAAACTCCTCAACAGTGATCACAACCACTCACTGTGTGAAGCCATTTGCCTTTATTGTGTGGAGTCGATCAAGTTATCTTCTGTCCCTTCGTTTGAAGCATACATTTGAGCTCCGGCATTGATCTCCCGTTATTGATCACTTCACGTTTGGATTGAAAGTCCAGTTTTGAGAAATGTTTGATCGTAACGGTATTAATTATCGGAGGGCGTGTGTTATCAGCAAACGTTCGCGTTATCGTGTTAACCCATTATTAAACTGAGCATATCGATTTTTAATCCATTATTAAACTTAGCATATAGCTACGCTAGCTTAGCTATAGAATCTTCCATTTTCAGCCCCCTACATTGAGGCAGAGGTCGTGTTTGCCTCCCCTCTTAATGTGGCTTTATGTCAGCTCAGCAAATTCAGCGATTTTGTTAGTGCCATTTGTTTCATTGTGTAAACCAGCTTTCACTATATAAATAATCTCCATTGCCATCCAATTTAGCTGATGACGTTCAGAGTCAGACCGGTTCAGAGGCTGGTAGTCTGTCTGGGTCACAGGCTACAGCACGTCTTGTACACCTCCTCATATCTTTGTGTTCATCCTCCACCCCATCTGAGAGAGTGTTCTCCACGGCTGGAGACACAATAAGTCCTGAGAGATCGCGTATCCTCCCGGAGAAAGCAGACATGCTTATTTTTCTGCACAAGAATTGTTGATGATCCATACAATTGATGGTTGCACACTTGGTATTTGCCACTGCTAGTTTCATTTTTGGCAGCTCAGTTCATATACCCTTTAAAAAAAAAGGAAGGAGCACTGTAATTTCTAGTAACATGTTTAAATTAAACAGAATACATTTTATTTAAGTTATGTAAGTTTTATTTTAAATTCAAGAGGAATATGTATAAATGTTTTTGGTTATTTAAAAAAAGTGAATGTGTATGTATACATACTGTACAGGACTGTCTCAGAAAATTAGAATATTGTGATGAAGTTCTTTATTTTCTGCAATGCAATTAAAAAAACAAAAATGTCATGCATTCTGGATTAATTACAAATCAACTGAAATATTGCAAGCCTTTTATTCTGATTTATTGCTGATTATGGTTTACAGCTTAAGAAAACTCAAATATCCTATCTCTAAATATTAGAATATCATGAAAAAGTATACTAGTAGGGTATTAAACAAATCACTTGAATTGTCTAATTAACTCGAAACACCTGCAAGGGTTTCCTGAGCCTTGACAAACACTCAGCTGTTATAAATCTTTTTTTTTACTTGGTCTGAGGAAATACTAAAATTTTATGAGATAGGATTTTAGAGTTTTCTTAAGCTGTAAGCCATAATCAGCAATATTAAAAGAATAAAAGGCTTGCAATATTTCAGTTGATTTGTAATGAATCCAGAATGCATGACATTTTTGTTTTTTTAATTGCATTACAGAAAATAAAGAACTTTATCACAATATTCTAATTTTCTGAGACAGTCCTGTATATGGTGTGTGCAGCTTTATAGAAAATGATATAAAAGAAAATTAATGTAAATAAACCCGTTTGTGCTCTTTTTTTCACCCCTTGCCCAATAACAATCGATAAAAGAATCGAATCGATAAGCAGGAATCGATAAGGCATCGGAATCATTAAAATCTTATCAATTCTCATCCCTACCCACAGTATTAACTTAGAATGACACATTTAAGCCCCCAAATAATGGAAGGCTGGCGATTGACTGAATCATAGATGACTCAGAGGGTTTGGTCCCCTTGCCACATACCTAAAGAATAGAGTCACTGGCCTTACCATGTGTGGCTTCGTGGAAGCCAGTTCTCTTTGCCCACTTTCTCAATGCAGAACTTTTGAGGGCCGTTGCTTCCTAAATTAATCAAAAACAAGCACACAAAGACCATTAAATCAAGAAGTCAACTATGATATAATATATATACGCTGCGAGTGTGCATATATATATATATATTTGGCGTACCCATCAGGTCGGCGAAGCCTCCGACAGGAAGGCGACAGGTTCCCGTGACAAACTGCAGCAGTCTCATCCGCTTCTCGTTGTCCATCTCCTTCACAAACTGTCGACAGATCATTCTGCGTTAATACCGCTGAGCAAATCCAGTATCACAAACTATTTGTTTTAAACCATACATAATTCACCTGCATTCTCAAGTTTATTTTTGCTATATTAGGAGTTTATTTAAATCTTTGTGCCAAGTGAAAACTCAAGTGTTGCTCAATGTGCCTGAGGAAAAATCTATTTAACTGCACTACTATAGTGCAATATTTAATTGACTGTTAGAAGTAGAGCAAAGTGAGAAGGCAGGAATGACTCTATAAGTTTGACAGAGCGGCACCGACCTGCCAGAACCAGAGGATCTGTTTGCTGCTTCGGGCATAATGCCTGTAGATGGTGCTTCTCTGCCAGTCCACCAGGTCTATCTCCTGCATCCCACAGAGCATCACCTGCAGGCAAGAAAGAGGCCAGCTCTCATATACGGGTGATTTATCCCAGCAAAATCAATATTTTAAAGAACCATCAGAAAAAAACCCAAAAAGGAACCTTTCCTTCTTTGATAAAAGTGGGTGAGAATAGGTCGAGTTCATTTTTTCATTACCTCCAATTCCTTAGCATCAAAGTATTGGAGGTATTGCTGGGGCAAGACTTCATTGAAGCCCTCAAAGAATGATTGAGTCTGCTCCTCCACACCTCTGGAGAGCCTCCACTCTGCCACCAACCTGCAGGAGAAAAACATTACAGAATCAAACACACCTCAAGGAACGGAGATGTGTGGTTGCTTAGAAAAGAAAAATCTTAATTTAAGCATCAAATAATCATTTTTTTTTAAACTCCTTTCAAAGCAATCCCTGGAAATATACAATGTAGTCTGTCTATAAATGAGCAATACCTTCCATTACACATGGCAGAACAACGGTAATACTTGGTTCATATATAATACCGTCTACTACAACATAGTATAGAACATCATCAAAGTGTGACTGCATCAAAGTGTTCTACTGTTGCCAGTCAGCCTGGATAAGACGAGCAGCAGAGGATGCGTCTGTACCTGATGTATTCCTCCTTATTTTCCTCAGTTACTTGGATGTTTCCTCCATCTGATTTCAGCTCGTGGGTGGTGACCTCCCCCAGGATCTCTTTGTCAACGGAAAAGAACATCTCCAGTCCGCACTCCTCTATGTTATTATCCCTGCAGGGCAGAGTCATTATCATTGTTAACGAAAACAAAATCCACAGATAACTACCTCCAAGAACCTTGTTACATCATCTTTGTTTAAAAAATGTTTTATATATTTGCTCTTTTACTGCCGGCTATGTATATATATATATATATTTCTTGGCCGCCAAGAGTAGCTTCTCAAGAGCCTTGCTGGTTACCTAGCAACTGGTCCGGGTTGAGGAATAGTCTGGCAAATAAGCCAGATATTGATCTTTAATCTAACTCCTGGCAAGAAGGCAAGTACAAACTTTTCCTTTCATACACCAGCTCTACTAACTGCATCGTACAGGAGCCCAGAATGTATTGGTATGAACCAAAATATGTAGGAATTGTGAAAATATAGTGCTTCTATACTTTTAACATTTCATAATGAGTGTCTTCAATATAAAATTAATTTGGGGAACACCGCAGTTAATGACCACCAGGCCCTTTAAAGTGTTACACACACATGCTAGTCTGTTCATCCACCCATGCAAACGTTCCCCATCGTTTTCTACATGTCACGTTCTACATTTCACATCATCTTTCCCCAGACCTACTTGATCCAGATGAGGGAGTTGTAAAACTCCGGATCGATGGACTCCAGGTCTTTGAGAGCCAGAGGTTTGTTCAGAATGCGCTTGTAGAAGGGCAGGGAGAAACCCGTGTCGATGAACTTTCCATGGAACAAAGCCTAGAAGGGACAGTCGGTGAGCAGATGGATTAGAAACGACAGCCAGATACAATTAAGAAGAAAGGAAATCCAATAGTACAAGGAGAGTGGCTATTTGGTTAATACAAATATTTAAAATAATCTAATTCCTTCCTGAGCGAAGCATTTCTATGAGCCCACATGTATATTTTGGGGAATTTGAGATCTGATCACATGCATACAATTGTAAACCATATTGGATGATTTACGCATCATCATTATACATCTTTACAAAATCATGTGGGCCAAAGTAACCACGCCATCATCATGTTCCCACTGATCCATAAGCAAATCACGCCGGTACCATGGCGATGAAGCGTCCGATGAACTTGAAGTACTTGAGGTGATCGGGGTTGATGTAGGACGCAGGGTTGATCTGCAGACAGTAGTTGTCCTTGCCAGTATACTCAAACAAACAGTACATGGGGTTCAGGACCTCATGAGAGAGCAAGAAGAACCACTCCCTGAAAGTAAAACAACGGAAGGCATGAAAGAAACTTTAAAAAGATTAAGTGGAAGTGGTGGTACTGGTTGAGGTGGTTTGTAAAATGTTGGAGATCAGTTCTTAAAATGTGAAATTAGACGACGGGCTGTTAATATTACAACAGTATCTATGAGATACGGGTGCACACCTTCGGAGTCATACAATAAACACGCAGTTCTACAAACAAAGATTCAGTTGACATTACCTGGTCACACCTCCGTAGTCCAAGCCTTCCTCTCCAGGAAAAATGATCCACAGTCTCCGCCTCAGATCTTGAGGGTGGAAGCTCATGATCTTCAAACGCAGATAAAGAATTACAACCTCAAACATTAACGGAACAACACTCTGACACAGAGAAGAGGAGAAGACGGTTTACTAAAATGATTACCTGTTGAAATGAATCCTCAAACAAGGTTTTCCTGGAGACGTTAATCTTAATGTGCTGCGGCATCGACAATTGCTGATGGAAACAAAAAAATACTTGTATTATAGAAGGAATGAATGCTTTGAAACTGATGTGCAAAGATTAAAAAGTTAATGTTCACTCAATCGACTATAGAGACATGCCCACAAAGTAGCAGCATTGAAGATGAAGACAGGTACAACAATCACGGGAGATAACAAAAGCATTTCAACACTTGCTGTGCTGCACATACCTGACACCAGAACCTGAAGTATTGCACCTTGGCTTTGAAGTCCCTGACATAGGTGATCTGTGGCCCATTCTCACTGTGGAAAAGACCAGAAGAGCCAAAAGTCCATTCAACAAGCACGCGTGGTCCATGTGTGTGTGTGTGTGTGTGTGTGTGTGTGTGTGTGTGTGTGTGTGTGTGTGTGTGTGTGTGTGTGTGTTCACAGCCACGACTTGAAAAGGAATGTGCAATTGTGCTGCCTCTGTATCGCGTTAGGGACGCTCTCATCAGGCTTTTCATCAGGATCATAATGAGGATAATCTGATGTGATAACACGGATTGTATCAGTATGTTATGTCAAGATTAAACCTCATTACGATGTGTAAATGACATGGGGTTGTGGTTTGGGGAAAATGGCTCCTGGACATGAATCAGCTTTGTAGAAGGTCAGGTGACCTGAGAGGAGTGCTCCTCCTGTTAAGAGACGTATTCAACTTGAGCATGTTAAGATTTAAAACATTTAAAACAAGAACTTACAGTGAGGATTTCCCTGTGCGAGGGTCAATGTAGGTTGTGGTTCGCCTGTTGTGGTCTACAAAGTAGGGAATACCATCTACTGTGAACCTCATCTCCCAGCCCTCGGGCAGGGGCTTGTCGTTCAGCAGCCTGAACAATACAAACACGCGTGAAGATAAACATCAAACACATCAATTGTTTAAAAAAAGACACGCATACAATTTGCATTGCAAGTAAAATTGTGGACCAAATTCCAACAGAAAATGTGCACCAATAAGCAAAACACACAAAGAGGATTAATTATTTACATCCACATGAAGACAATTTCATTTATTTGCTACATTGGAGCATTTCTCAGAATATTAAATCATCGCCGAACATTTAGGTTTTACTATTCATATATGTATATATATATATATGACTGATATTCAGATTAGTATCAATAATAAATATATTGTAACTAAATAATTCAAGAAACATGATAGTTTTGCTCAATAAAAGTCTCAGTCTATCCTTTTGAAAACAGAACAGACATATGTCGCAGTTAAATGTATCTCATAATTGTAAGGCTAAAGATAATTCTATCAGCCTGAAGACAGAACATAAACAGGAAATGTAAAAAAATAAAAAAGTGACATAACAGGACCTCCATGCTGTTTCACTTTTAATAGTTTTGAGTCAGACGCTCGTTTGTTTGTGGTAACACAACGTGCTCATGAGAAGCAGTTTATTAAGTATGAAGTACTACTTAGTTTAATCCCCTCGAAAACCTTCAACATTATTTGCGTGTGCTTGTCCTGTCATTATATGACATGTCATTATCCCCCTACTGTTAACTCATTACAGGTTAGGATAACACTGTAGCTCGTCTTCATCCTGGAGCTGATAGAAGTAATTTCCTACTGAAATATGCGAGTTAATTCCACACGTATGCGTCTCCCCACTCTCCAGACGTCACTCCTAATGCCAGTTAGCACTGATTGTATTCTACAAGTGTATTAGAAGTAAAAGATACCTCTTCCAGATAATAACACACAACTACAGCCAAGTCAGGCAGAATCATTTAGTCTGTATAATAAAAGCTATGGCTGTATTAAGATACATATTACATAGCACACAGGCACGGGCAGACGCTCACCCTTGTGTCCTGGGGTCCTCCCACTGCGTCACCCGAGTCGGGTGATGGACAAAATACACTCTGCCGTTGGTGTCTGTTCTCTTCTCTGCCGTAACAAAAAAACATGTTTTTATTTTTTATATTTAATTCTGTATCAATTCACTGCAAACATCTTTACTGTGTTTTTTTCATCTCAGTAACTACGGCTAAAATAAATGACTAGTGGTATTTACCCCAACCATGTGGAAGTGGTCCCAGCGGGTCAAACTCTTTGTTGGCCGTGGCTGCCAACTGGTCTTGGAGCTAAGACAGAGCGAGAGTGGGACCCATGTTATGACTAAAATTAAAGAGGAAAAAGCTTTAAACTGCATTTATAACAGCATGTTAAAGCAAGAATGCATCATGAAGCATCGGTAATTGACCTCATAGCATTGTTACTTCTGTTCCCACTGGGTGTTAACACTTAGAACTTCCTCACGTGATCTGAAAATGCAAGTCAAAGCTACCCATTGTTAGGATCACATAGTCATCCTAATCAGTGTCTTTATTAGACATGAGAAGCAAATCAGACTTCAAAAACACTGAGTAGTCAAGATGCCACACGTGAAAAAGAGTAAAGGCAGTTTACAGATGGATTTACAATGCTGAGAAACCCTCAAAGACTTTATGGCTTTGTTTAATTTTTGTTGCGAGTTGTTTTATTTCAAGCAACAGAAATAATTATAAAATAGGTGTGACCTTTGTCATGCATGCGCAGCCTGTAACAAAAAAAAGAAAGAAAAAAAAGCAGCTTATGGGCCCTATCAAGTGTTTCACACCAAAGATAATGTATTTTGCTTATTGTTACTTCACAAAGTAATGAATGTTCGACACTGAAAGTTTGACACTGAAACGCAGCCTTCACATTCATCTGGTGGAGGTGAAAAGTTCCTCTGTGTTCACCATGGATCCATGTTGAACATATTTGATTTAATCTCTGATTTTGTGAACGTGACATCAACAGTATTTGCATATTCATCTACTCTCAAGTACAAATACTGTTTAGGAAGGTAAATGAACTTCTTAGTGGTAAAAGCATATCAGAAACAGATAATTATTCAGAGCAGAATACTGAAATGGATCATAAATACATGTTTAAACTGTGCTTCATGTCCAGAGAGTGAATGTAACAAATCCATTAACCAAGGCAGTGACTGCTCTCACCCCATAAATGAACCGCTGGTTAAACTGCTGCATGGCTCCCTGCAGCTGGCTGCGCTGGTGCTGCCACTCTTCATAGTTACGCACCGACTCCTGAGTGGGTCGTTGCCAAGTAGTCGTTCGGGTTATGTGGTCGACGTAGTACACCCTACCCATCGGGTCCACCCTGCGCTCCCACCTACAGGAAAGGGACAATAAATAAAAAGGAGGCGGGGTTGACAACAGAAGCCAAATCGTTGATGTGCCCGAGGGCTCTACCGGAAAAAGAAGAAAAAAATGCAAAACCGACAGAAGCACACAGGAAGATTTGCAGCCTTGTAACTGTGCAAACAGAACAATAAAACATGTCTGTACTCATCTGACATCATGGTTTATGCCTGCGCACAGTCCAACAGAGCAAGAACCACATTGGTATTCACAGAATAAAAGAATACAAATGCATCAAGTGTGTTGGTACCCTGATGGCAGAGGGTCGGGCCTTTCCCAGATGGTCCTCTTCTCAATGTGATCCACATAGTACAGCCGTCCGTTCTGGTCCCCCCTTTGCTCCCACCTGTAGAGACAATGTGAATGAGTGAGCAAAGGCGCAGCAAAGCAAGCAAACGTATTATGTCACTTAACAAATTAAACACCAAAGACTCTGCTTCATAATATGATCATAAAATACAGAAATGTTGCTTGTTAACAGCTACAGACTACAGTGAGGACTTTCAGAACCAAGTGCAGTGATTTGCTCGTTTACCCTGGTGGTAAGGGGCCGTTGCTCATGGTTGGGATTCTGGGAGTTGTTGTGGCCAGAGCTGCTGAGGCAGAGGTCCCTGGTTTTGGGCCACTTGCTGTCTGGGAAGAACCTGCTGTTGTTGCTGATGGTGTTTCTGCTGCTGCTGCTGCTGCTTCTGTTGTTGCTGCTTCTGTTGTTGCTGTTGTTGTTATTGCTGCTGCAGCTGTCGTTGCCGTTATTATTGTTGTTGTTGTTGATGATGTCGCTGCTGCTGTTGCCACTCCCGAGTCATCCTGCTGATTTGAACATCCACTCGCTGTAACCTGAGAGCAGCCATCAGAAGCTGGACCGTCACTCAGCTCACTGGGGGAGGAACTGCTTAAAGAGGCTGGAGAGAGGAGTGGGAGGATCGCAAAGAAGAAAACCTTTAAATCTGTGAATTCATTTGCAGAGGTGTATTTGGTATGATTGCAGTCATTAAACATGGTGCGTGCGAGAATGTAAATGATAAATTGACCTGTACTTGTATAGCGCTGTTCTAGTCTTCCGAGCACTCAAAGCGCTTTCACACTACTTGTCATCATTCATACACTGAGGGCAGTGGATAAGGTTCCACCTGCCCATCAGCAGTAACTAACATTCATACACATTTATACACAGAGCAATTTGGGGTTAAGTGTCTTGCCCAAGGACACATCGACATGGGTTAGTGGAGTCGGGGATCGAACCGCCGATCCTCTGATTGAAGGACGACCCTGCTCAGCACTGAGCCACAGTCGCCTGTTAAGTTGTAATAGTTTATTTTGATAACATCTGCAGAGGTCTTATGGTTTAAATTAATACATATAGAAAGATATTATAATAGACAATATTAAGGAGAATATTGTTATTAATGTATTATGACGCATAGGGGTAATGTTTACTCTATGCAAATGTAAATGGCAAGAATTAATGTATTGCATGAGAGTGACTGTTAGTATTATAGATTGACGAAGCCGGTTGAAATCCGTGACGTGACTTACAATGACAAGACTTTTATTGTGAAGGTGACTTTAATTGACCGGACTCTTATTGTGAAAATACCGGAAGTGAGGTTTGACCGGAAAACAGGAAGAGTATAAGACGGCGTGTTTTTGTAGGGAACGTCCTCTTTTTCAGGTGAGCTCGACGGAGGAGGCTGTGAGCTCCCAGGTGGAGCTGGGAGCCTGCAGCCTGGACACGAGGGAGAGCGCGTTGAATGTTTGATTCACTTTTCTTGCCATTAAATGTTGATAACTTAATCCATGCGTGTCCGGAAGCCTGTTTCTCCACCATCTGCGTAGTGCCCCAGTTTTGAGAATACCTTACACGCCTTAATGTAAAATGTATGTTGTGTCAAATTGAAATAGCGAATCTAATGCAGCTCATGTTATATTGGAAAATCGTTGCTATCTTGTGTTTTTCCTACTCGGGGAAGCTGTTGGTCTTTGAGGCGTCGGAGGCGGAGGCCGCGCTGGTCTGGGCGGACGCGAGGCGTTGGAGCCCCCTGGAGATTGGGATGGAGAACCCGTACCATTGACGGCATGACCATTAGGTACAATAACCCACTCCTCTGAGTCACTGGAGGGGGATGCGTCTCTGCTTGACCTGGGGATCAAGATATTTTCTGAAGTTATTCGACATGAGTATTTTTTTACCAAACCACTGATCCACGATTTGTACAAAGAATATGTAGGCCTATGAATAAAAGTCTACTCAACCTGTTGTCGGTGTCTCCATTTGTTCTTGCAGTTCCATTTGGATCAGTAGCTAGAATGAGAAAAAGACAAGTTACATCATGTACTTAGAATAATTTGGGATATTACTGCTGGTTATTTAAGAATTATAAGAAAGATATGTACAAAGAGGAACATTTTATGTATGGATGAGCTAGCCGATGTATCAGATTTACAAAGAAGTTGTTAAATCATTTCTCTTTTTACTAATACTAATGACTATCATTAAAACTTTGAAGGGCAATAAATAGAGTGTCTTAATAGCAGCTAAATCAATAGATTGTTGCACATCTAACATAGTTTGTGTGCTCAAATTGTTCCCGTGGGCGACCTGGTATGGTGGGTTTGTGTCCGTGTGTGGTTTTTTACCATGATCCCTCTCTGCCGAGGCGAAGGTTTCTGGGTCTAACTGCATGCCGTCCAGACAGACCGACAGGTCACCTACAACATCCCGATGGTCTCTGTCAGAGCTTAGCTGCAGCGTCTGCACTACCTCACATACTGCATAGGGGACAGAATACAGTGTTAAACTGGTGCTTATGATTTGCAGGACTGACATCACACATCATCACAAACCAATTAAAACAGATGATGCTGAGGCTGCACTGAGGGCGTAGAAATTACCACTGAATGTTCATAAATAATTTTCCTAAGAAGGGCCTCCCTCACTTGCCCTTTGTAATCATCTTTTTCTCAAGGGATTCGGTTCTCATTTTCAGTCCAGCTGGGGAGAGTATGCGGCTCTATGTCAGTGTCAGTCACTCCGTCAGATCAAACCAATTAAGTCACATGGGGTGTAAAAAGCAGCAAGGCCTCCAGGGGCTACTGGCAAGTATTCTTAGATTATTATTTTTTTTACTCTGGGCAAATGAAGGCGAAGCCGCTACATAGAAGATGGACCTGTCTTTTATGTCACATGGTTCATGCCGAGGAGGGCCATTGTATCATGCTGTAAACACAGTCCAAGCAAGTTAAAGGTCATAAGCTTAGGTGAGGTCTGAATGCCAGGGAGAACCTAGCGTTGACTGTGCATGTTGGTGTTTACGCTTATTAAAGCCCAATAAAGCATTTTCATAACAAACACAGGCAGATAAGTGCTCTTACACAAGTGTGCAGAGTCTACAATGTGTGCAACATCTGGACACTATGCGGCTGATAAAAATAAACACAAAATGGATACTGAAAGTGAGATTACAAAAGGATACAACTTTTCGTTACAGTGAAATAAATAAGCCATGTGGGGGGGGGGGGGGGGGGGGATTTAGTCCTGAATACCTTTTAATATTCTGTGGTACTCAAAACAAAGAGACCAGACAATATTAGCTCCATCTGTCAAATAGCTTTATAATATATATCAATGCTGTTGGTTTAATTTAAAATAACACAAGATTACAGAGGAAACTAGTGTGAACTCACTTTTCAGGTCGTTAGCTTTGAGGGTCTCTTTGATCTCCAGCATGGCCATTCCCAACAGGATGTCTGCTTTCAGTGTCTGGTGGCTCCAAACACGAAATATCAGCTTGCTGACCGGAGTAACAATTCTGTAGATAAGCAAGAAATTGACAAGATATTCAGCACCAGAAGAAAAGATGAAAGAGGGTCTGCACTAATGCTAAAATTATTCTTAGTCAACTATGAATAGCTGTGGAGAAAAAAATCAATGAGGATTTCTGTATTATTATTATTTTTTCTTCAGTTGGGGGAGGTCCATGGTATACGGTTGTTGTTTGAGATCACTGCACTTTTATATAAGACCAGAAAGCAAGTATACGACATAACTTCAAAACTAAACACATTTAAAGATTTGAGATACGGTGTCAGAGACATTTACTTAGAAAATGCCGCTGAGGTGGTGTATTAGTTTCACTAGTTATTTCCACATTTGTACAAACTGGGCCCTATTCCAATGGCACAGCAACCATGATAAGGCAGTACGTTTTGGAGTCACGGACTCGCCTGTTATTTTCATTCAGATATTCATTCAGCCCTGCTAGATTGTTTCCCTTCATTGACACAATCACAAAAGTCCAGCTCAGTAAGATTACACTAGAATCAGACTTGGTTCTCACAACAACTGACACATGCAACTAAAATGGTAACCCCCACAATGTTGTATGGAGATGAAATTTGGTGCAAATTAATAATATTTGTATGAACAACTTGCACATCATCTGATAACTAATAAGCCGAGGTCTCTCCTATGACAAACACAATAGCCGTACTCACACTGTGACAGGCTGTTTCCATTTGGGACTGTGTGTGTTGTTGCACTTTTCAGTCCTCTTTGACTGGCCATCCACGGCTACCTCAACATAAGGGCTGGGACCAAACCAGTTCTTTTTGTTTTCCTTCAGCTTGGCTGAAAGCACTGGAGAGGATAACACAATTCAAATCAGTTTATTTTGTAAAGCCCAAAATCACAAATTTGCCTCAGGGCTTTACAATCTGTACACATACGACATCCCTCTCCCAGGACCTCACATCGGAGCAGGAAAAACTCCCAACAGTCATATTTTAGGTAATAGAACTTTCACTAGATAAGTCGTTGCATTTGGTGAAGATGCAACAACTTGCTCACACCGTGAACATGGATATAAACCACCACTTCCTGTCGCTTTCCTGTACTGAACACAAGAACAATCAATAACAGCTCTTACAGGAACTTAACATTCCACAGCCTTCAGCTTCATATAGCCCACGTCAGATACTCAACTCTACAACTGTATACATTTGTCAAAAATATGTCTAATGTTTGTTGATAAACAGGGTTACAAATATTGCAAAGACAACTGATAACTTACCTGTGACTTGTAATTGGGCCTTCATGGTTCATCCATAAGACCGCAGCCTTGTTTGGCTGCACCGAAAGGATCTGCAACCAGTGACATCAGATGTAAACATGGGACAATCTGCAGATAACCTACTTAGGCTGATAGGTTGCTACTGTCTCTGCAGAATATAGCCTGGCTTTTCATACAATAGCAGATATGGGTTGATGAGACTATCTAAAAAAAACACAAGGGGTATGCATGACTGGTTTAGATACCTGGAGGCGTTAAAAGAGTTGGATTGAAGCGATGCCAAATCAAATATATAACCTATCTTTTAATCGTCACAATAAACTCGAAGCAACACATGTAAGGGGAATTTTCTTTATCGTATGCATTTAAAATAAACGGTAGAAGCATTGTTTAGACAATTCTTACTGTGGGGGCAGTAAGAATTATGAAAGGCATTTAGCGATACGTTTTTATGTCGCCTTATTGCCAGACAGTCCAACCCGTCGCGTACCGTATTGTTTTACAACTCTAAGTGGATGTAAGGTCATTTAACTCAAATGCGTGTTTCCCCCCTGACATGGTTAACTAGCGGAGCTGAGCTATTTCAAGAAACCACGTAACGTTACCATACCGGAAATCCCATCCTTAACGTGGCTTAATTAACACTCACTAAACCTTCCCTGCTAATCTCAAGACACTATCCGTTTGACAGGACAAGAAGTCTACGTATTGTAAACACTAAACATAAAGGTGCTATTAAGCATATGACCTATTAGACAATGACACAGAGTTGTTGGGGGCGACGTGCGCCCTGCAGTCTGCAGGGTGAAGGCAGCTACGTTACAACGGTAGCTTAATAGCGTCTGTCACGTTAGCAAAGGGTTAGCCAGCAGTGTGTTGTCAAGACTTCAAACACCGCCCTTTGGGTGGGGAACAGCTTTGACCGTGAAACTGCGGAGATATATTATTAGATATAATCTAAGTGGTTGTTTTTGTTATGAATAACTGAGAGAAGCCGAGAAGTTCCACCACCTGGAGGCAACTTTGTTCGCCCACGTCCTGAACGCCGACGCTTAAGCTAACCGTGCGTTGAGTGACGTTGGCAATGCTAACGGCTCACGGCTCCTCTAACCAGACGAGGAAAGCTCACCCTCTTTGGCGAGAGACTGACCCAAGGTGACCGTACCTGACAGAAGCAGACGATAAAGGTCCAAACAGCCAATTTAGTTCCTGCTCTGCCTAGGTTGTTGACAGGTAGCTGCCTGCCATCACCACAGCCTCGCGTTCCGCTAGCCAGGACAAGATCGGGTTTCCCGGTACGAGTCTTTCACAATAAATTGAAAACCTTTATTTAAAATGATTGTTTTTTTATATTTATTTTCACAAAACTATACTGTACTATAACTACACATTTAATTGCAAAATACAGCCAGGATAATTTCCCAATTTATAAACAAAATTATTCTAGTTTCACACCAACTCGCATTTTCTGGTGCTTTCACAACATATTTATCAGCGGATGGAAGTTTCTCAGTTGTCAATCTGATTTGCAAACTCAGTCGCTATTATAGAGTGTATTTATGGCACTTTTATGACTGTCATAAGTTCTAGAGAAGCTATTAAACCTCAGGTTGCGATTGTTATGTTGTCAAATTGAGAACAACAATGTATCTCTTATCACTTACATTCATGATTAATGGTCTTGCACATCTGGGTGCTGATTACAGTTCAATGCAGTTCAAAATGTATTGCCACTTTACTTTGTCATAACACCAATTATGACTGACTCAAAGCCTGCCTAAATAAATGTGTCTAGCTGTGTCCCCTTTCAATCTTCTCTCGTTCCCATTGGACGTGTTGAGTGATTATTCTATTTAACATGTGTGTCTTCGACTTTACCATTTAGTTATATATATTGCAATTATTATTCATCCTAGTAATATCAGTAATAGTAATACTTAGTGAGATCAGCATTAGCATTACGTAGTACCAGTTGTGTTAGTTGTAACCATAACAGTGTTATTTACACATTTATTTTGAAGGCTAAAACGACGTGACGCCCTCACTGATATTGACGTCACCATAAAACTGATTTTCATAACTAAATTATATAAAATAAAGAGCAACGCCATGCATTTAAATTCTGGAGCAACCATTAACATCATATTATCATCTTGTATGATCCCTACGCTGTGTCTTGCGTTCATAAACAACAGAACTGTAATAACATCACACTGATTATGATAAATGGCGGCGTGCGAGACGCCATTGTTTTTGGCACGCCCACTCCTGTCGTCCTCCAGCTCTGTCCCGTGATAGCGATTGTAACGTTGCGAAACAGCCGTTAGCGTATCCGTCTCTGTTTGTAGAAAGCCATGGTATTTAGCCAACGTTAGTGAAAAGATAAACACTTCATCTACACAACTACCAAAGATGTTGTCTCGTCTACTGAAGGAGCACCAGGCGAAGCAAAATGAGCGGAAGGAGCAGCAGGGTGAGTGACGGCTAGCTGGTTAGCTATCCTGCTCACAGATGCTAAAAACAAAGCGGATGGAGTGTGACAGAAGGCCCAGTTGGCACAAATTACTTGTATGTGTTGATCTTTTTTTTCTTGCCCAGAGAGACGCAGACGTGAAGCTATTTCCGCCGCCACCTGTCTGACAGAAGCTCTGGTGGACCACCTCAATGTCGGGTAAGGAGGTTCTGCTCCTACACCCCTGCTGTTTGTGTTTTTGTTTCCTGAGGTCTGGCAGACGTCCTGCTGATGTATTCAAGCTGATCAGCCATTGGTCCTCTTCCTGTTTTAAAGCCCCCCCCCCCCCCCCCCCCGCGGTGTCACCTTTTTCAGCCCTCATGAGTTTGCAGGTATGATTAATGTACCTATAATGCTATATTGTCATGAATAAGTGAGACTTTTCCCTTTCTTTCCTGTTTAACTTTAGAGTTGCCCAGGCATACGTAAACCAGCGTAAGCTCGATCATGAGGTGAAGACTCTCCAAGTGCAGGCGAGCCAGTTCTCTAAACAAACTGCCCAGTGGATCAGTATGGTTGAGGGTTTTAATCAGGCCCTAAAGGTAGGATGCACTGTCCATGAGCTTGTACACAATATCAACTTTGTTTGACTTTTTTCTTTTAAAGTCTACAGCTTTTAACTTGAATCAATAAGCCGCCTTACTTTTTACGGCAATATGCAAAGTTGGATTCTGTAAACGATATAAGGTCCCAAATATCATTCACCGAATAGAAGCACATAGTCAGTATCACATTTAGGTTAATGTTTGATGTGTTATGAGTTTGTTCAGCACTCTGTGTGTGTGACTATCTTGAATTATACTGAGTACCATGACTCTGTGTTAATCTCACAAGTATTGCTTCATACAGAAATAACCATAACTGCTGTTTTATCCTTCTGTGCACTTTGTTTTAATGCAAATAATGCCACAAAAAGTGTCAACAAAACCTACAATTTCTTACTCATGATTACTAAAAGGAGATCAGTTTAATTTAAGGGCCTTGACACAAGTCCTAGATCTGATTGGATTTGACAGCTGGTAAAAGAAATTGATGAATGAGTTTCTAATCTCTCTGCAGTTATTCATCTTATTCTTATCTTATTCATCATGCTGCTGGTCCTGATAATAGGTAAGACTGATGGCCACATATTATTAATGCAAATTCTGTTTCTATACTCATTTAAACAGGAAATTGGGGATGTGGAGAACTGGGCCCGCAGTATTGAGATGGACATGAGGACCATTTCCACAGCTCTGGAGTACGTACACAAGGGACAACTGCAGTCTGCCGCCTCATAAGCCTCATGGTGGAACGTTTACAGCTGAATCTAAACACACTGGAATGAAACACGAGTATCAGCGAAGATGCAAGCAGCAATGACTTCGCTCGGTGTAGTAATGCTGATGGTTGTTTTGTTCAGTAAAATGCTGAAAGTTTGAAATCGGCCATGAATCTGTTTAGTGGCGACTCGAATCGATCAATAACATTCAGGCAATCTGTGATTGATCAATGTGCTCTGTCAGTCTTGATTTTTTGAAGGTGACACTTATAACATCTAGGTTCACCTGCTTGTCACATTTTTTCAGTTGCTAAAACACACTTTCTGAAGCTAAGGCCCACTTTGTCATAACTAACCATGCAAACACAGAAAACATAAATACTTTGAACATCACTGTATTTGATAATAAATGGTATTTCAATGGCATTGTTTAGCAAACAACACACAGGCTTTTAGTTTTTGTAAGATTTGTCTGTAATGTAATTTGAAACTTCAGTGTAAAGTAGACTGTGCTTATTATTTAGCATACCTTGTTTTAATAATTTGCCGACATTTAAATAATTATGACCAAGAACAGTTTTTGTGTCTTGGTAATTGCAAAAAACAGAATATGCTTCACGGGTCACCGAGGCATTACCTCGCTTGTCTGTAGTATCTCCTAAAAGTGTTGTTTAGGAAGGTTTCTTATCAGCACCTGATACTTGAAGTGTGTGTATATTTTAATGTATTATACAGCTTATGTCCAGGGATTCACTCTTCTTGTCGGACAACTTTCTTTGTTTTAATAAAGTAAAGCAATGGTGTTTTATGGAATTAATCGCCCACTTAAGTGTCCGTAATGGCTGTGATTTGAAAAGAAGAAGAACAAAATAGCATGAAGAACCTCAGTAGGTAAGTTTGAGAACAATTCACAATCTGTATCTTTAGTGATCAGGAAAATATGAACTGTGAACTAAACAAGTGTACCAGTACTCAGCGAGTTCTCATGAAGATGTACGTTTGAATTAAAACTCTCAGGCTTTAACACATGTTTGATACTTTACAGCTGGGAAGGACTTCTGGGTCAAAGATTGGAGTTTGGTTGATGATTTATTGGTTGCCCTGTCAGCAAAAGAGGTCAAATGACAAAGACGTAGTGTTGGACATCTAATGTGTTAAAGTTTGGAGACAAAGTTTTGGAACAAAACTACTGGAAATCCCCTCAATACAATAACTGGATGAGTATTTGCTTGTTTGGTTGGATTATTTGTGGAATATGTGGCGTGAAAGAAAGTTATGTCCTGATGCACGTGGCTGTCTGCTGAGTTTACTCATGTAAGTGTGTGTTTGATACCCGATTGCACTAAATTCACTACATAATAATACAATCGATAACCAATGGCAAGATCCAGTTGGTAAAACGCGTGCTCCTTCAGTTTGAGCTCATAGTGTAAATATATTCATATCTTTTTTCAAGATTTTGCCAAAAGTCCTTCGAGCAAGTCTAAAGTTATTGAATTTTTTATGGAGGATGCTTTTGTGAAGCAAGCAAACACACGGCCATTTTCCTTGTTGCATCAGAGTTTTGTTAAATATATACATTGATAAACCACAATACGATGCATAGTACAAAAGCCACTTCTTAAACATTTTCAACATATCTGCAATCTCAAAACATGCATCAGGGCGTACAGTGACAGAGTATACTGCACGTATTGTTTCAGCTTTAAAACTCAAATAACAGCTCAGTGAACGAGGGAGGCCCATGAGATTAAACACGTTTTTTTGAAGGTTGCACGAGGCTTTAACATGCAGGCTTATTCTAAGTTTGTTATAACACTCTTAAAATGTAAAGTACTAATACTGTATACACTGAGAACGGTTGTTTAAAAAAGGAACAAGCAAGATTTCATGTTGAATATTTGAAAGAAGAAGGACGAAATGAAAAATAGATCATGTGTTGCTGGAAGTTACCGAACAAAAAGAAAAGTTATACGATATCCAAGTTCATATTGTGTTCACAAAGTTCTGGTGTTTGCTTTAATTCCCACCACTTCTTTCTTAAACTCACACACACATGCACAGACCCAACAGTTACGGATTGGGGATTACAATTGCGGACTTGTCTGAAGGGATAAACATTTGGGATAAAGCCTCTCTCTGACCAGACTCTGAGTGTACTCAGAAGAATAACCTGAAAGGGAAAGAGAGGAGGACGGATAACTAGTGGAGATCCATCACTTCTCAAAAAGAACAAAAGGTAGGATCATACAGTTTTTATATGATCAACCCTTCTCACCATTGAATTAAAACACAAAATACTTTCTCAATTTTGTGACCTCTGATTTTGTTTCTTCCTTCTGATTAAACGCTGTAATATAGGCAATGATCACAATTTTCTGTTGCGAATGTATCACATTTAATCCATTCAAAATTGTTTTTAAAAGTGTTTAAATGTTAATGAAGAAAGCTTACAGTAAGCAGTAATTGAGGTTTTAAGTTTTAATAGTTTTACCTGATCAAATTATATTAATATATACATTGTTGTTTTAGTCTGGTGTATATTTTTTAATATAATAACTAGTGTTGAGAAACTAAATTGAATATGGCTAAGTATAATTCTAGAGGGTCAATATTGTGTTTTACGGGATAAAAGAGGCCGTAGAGAATATATTTTCCCCACAATGGAACAAATTGGTTTTCAGCTAATGAGGAGCATAAGCAGCTCCGTCACAGGCATTTAATTTATGCCTCTAATGCACCCCTCCCTCCTTGGGTCCCCCTCACTCACAAATACCTTTCTTTCTTCCATAAGAGTATTACCCAAAGACGTCTCATGTGCCCCGAGCAGTTCAATATTTCAAGGCCCTCTGTGAACTAACTCATTGTTTCCCATCGCTATCAAAAGAGTTCCATGAATCCTAAACCATGATGAAATATAGTAGGGATTTGGTTATGAGGATTCCTGAAATAAGTCGGCTTATTTCTACTTTACATTCCTGAACAAATCTGATGTGGCAGTTTATCGTATCAACAATACCTGGTAACATTTACTTTATTTTATAACATTTTTATTAGCAAGCAGGCAGTCTTCCGGGTGACCGAGGACTCACTTCTGATCCTGAAAGCAACATGGATATGCAGTTTGTCTACGATGTTTTAGGGTAAGAATCCATCACAATGCATTTATTTGACAGCTGTCACTAAACCTTTTTATCCTCCTCGCTTTCACCTCAAGAATAATTTCTCAAAGTCAAATCCCATCCTTCGTCTCCTCTCCGTTCTCTTTCAGGGAAAATGCTTGGTCATACATCAGTGCTACCTTCGTGGTGTTGTGGATTATGGTGTGGCTGTACAGAGACAGCCTGGAGATCGAGAACATCGCCGAAAAGCACGTCTTTGTGACCGGCTGTGACACGGGGTTTGGAAACCTGCTGTGTCAGAACCTCGATCGTAAAGGTTTCCACGTGCTCGCCGGCTGTCTGACAGAAAAGGGAGCCGATGACCTGAAGAAGGCGGCGGGCCCTCATTTGAAGACTGTCCTTCTGGATGTGACCAATCAGGACAGCATCCAGAAAGCCATGGAGTGGACCCAGAAGGAGGTCGGCGACAAGGGTGAGGGATGACGCCGCGTTATTTGATAAAAAGTGACGATCGACTTGATAAAGTTTCACAAAGCAGATCTGCAACCACAAGACGTGTTCTTCCAATTGTTGTCTTTAATTTTTTCGTCGTAGGACTCTGGGGTATTGTGAACAACGCTGGACGCGCGTTACCCATGGGTCCTTCAGAGTGGATGAAAGTGGAGGATTACCACAGCACACTGAAAGTCAACATGAATGGATGTATTGCCATGACGACGATTTTCCTGCCACTCATCAAAAAGGCCCGAGGCCGTATTGTCAACGTGGCGTCGGTGCTGGGCAGGGTGGCAGCAAACGGTGGCGGATACTGCATCTCCAAGTTTGCAGTGGAGTCTTTCTCTGACTGCCTCAGGTAACAACCCGTGTGCTTTATGAAACACAAAGAAAAAATTGTGTGGAGCCAGTTGTCCTTTCATATTATTAACAGAGAAAATGCAAAAACAAAAAGAAAATTATTTTTTTCTCATTTTTAGAAAAATCCATGTTCTAGTTAGTTATAAGAACAAATACTTCTTCAAGTTGTAATGGCCACAAGTCATTGTGTATTTTGTTTGCAGACAGATTTTTATATTTCACATGTTCTTTTTTCCCCCTAAAAGATGAACAATAACACACATTTCCAGCAATAAAACAAAACTCATTCAACGAAATTGCAATAATAAACCAAACAAACTGCCAGTCAGACAAATATGGACTCATGAGACCAGGCGGCGTTGCTGTGTTTATCAGATAGATATGCAATTGTGTTTTCATTTCTTGAGCTTTCAATCAAAAGGTTTGTCACTAACTTCTTTTAAAGTCTGTTGTCTATATAAATCTTTGGAAATGTCACGTATTGTGCTATTCTACATTTCTGTTGTCAGGAGGGATATTAACTACTTTGGCATCAATGTGTGCATCATTGAGCCGGGCTTCTTCAAGACCGCGGTGACGAGCCTGGAGCCCCTCGAGAAGGAGCTGCACCGCCTGTGGAACCAGCTCAGCCCCGAGGTACAAGCCAGCTATGGAGACAAGTACCTTGATAAATGTAAGTCGATTAATAATCGCTATTTGAAACGATGAGCATCATTGTTTTTTATTTGTGATTAAAATTGAAAATATTAAACGGGTACAGTTAGACAAAATATGTGTGGCAAATTTCAAATAAACCTGCAAAGTGGTAGTTACATAACATTAGATTACATATCATTTAGCTGACGCTTTTATGCAAAGTGATTTCCAATAAGTGCATTGAACCATGAGCACAATCTCAGAACAACAAGTTAAAATATGTTCCTTTATTTTCCTGGACATTTTAAACTACTGGAAATTCACATGGGCCACAGCCTTGTGTATACATCTTGTTTCCTCTGTATATCTAGTATTTTCGTATTAGTATTTAGTATTGTTATTGTGTTTTATATTTTGTGTTTTATTTTGATCTTTTATTTGTATTAATGCTCTAATGTGCACCCGCGGCTGTGATCCTTAAATTTCCCCACTGTGGGACTAATAAAGGATTATCTTATTTTATCTTATCTCTTATCTTAAAGTTAAAACTCCCATTTAATGTGTTTCCTGAAGACAAGCTGCTCACCTGTACCTGTAGGCAACATAGAAATGAGATGCTACAAAATGTACACAATACATTAGGAAATGTAGGACTTTAAAATGTCATCAATCTCAATATACAATACATATATACATTTCAAGGGGGGAAGTAAAAACAAACAAACAATGCCATCAATTTGTATGCATAAAATATCTTATTTCATGTAAATTCTCATTCTCAGACATCAAGGTCCAGCGTCTGATCATGAATGCAATCTGCGACACTGACATCTCCAAGGTGACCGGCTGCATGGAGCACGCTCTGACCGCTGCCCACCCACGCACCAGATACAGCCCCGGCTGGGATGCCAAGCTTTTCTGGATCCCCCTCTCCTACATGCCTTCCTGTGTAGTTGACATTGGGCTGAAGCTGGTGCTGCCTCGCCCATCAAAGAGCGTGTAACTCATGAGAATGTGGATGAAATATCTGCAAAGTTATTATCAGCTTTTTAAAAATGTCATTTTGATGCATTGCAGAGGTTGACTTAAAGAAATGAATATGTTGCCTTTCTAAATACCCATATTCCTTATCCATGCAGTGACTTGATGTTGCTTATATTTTCTTTATGTGCCCTTAATCTGTCATTGTTGTTGTTGTGTGTGTGTGTGTGTGTGTGTGTGTGTGTGTGTGTGTGTGTGTGTGTGTGCGTGTGTGTTTAATTTACTGTTGGATAATTGTTTTGTGTGTTCACACTATGCTGTGCCTTTTGACACTTTTATTTTTGTTCGTTGATATGGATGGATTTTAATATTAAGAAACACTCAGAATGCAATAATCAGTATATTGTATTCACTAATAAAAGAAATAGCAAAAAGGCATACCATGCAAAAATAATAATGATAATGAAACATTTTCTTTTTATTCTCGTACTCAGACTGTCATTGAAAGTCAGAAAGATTTGAACACATTGCTCCACCGGCATTTGGAAATTTCACATAAGGCTGTGCTGTACACAAGAAGGCATTTTGTTGTGACTATTATGCATTACTCTCCAAAGTGTATAATATTGTGTCTATCAAAAGATAACAAAGGAAAATGTGGGAACTGATTATCAATCTCACACAGTCTACATCCAACACTGACACATTTAAATCACCTATTTTCTTTTCATTCAGTATATAATACATACATTTGTGTCTAGTTTTGTTATCTTTGATAAGCTACAATTTCAGTTAGTTATCAGTTCATTCATATATAATGTAGAGAACAGATTCAGCTGGTGATAATCTAAATAATAAACCAAGCAGCTTGTGGACCATGTGTTATGTTACGCAACAGTTCAAAGGCTTTCTTGGACCAACTGTCCCTGCCTTAATTAGTGGCAGGTGTGAGGTTATGTTATGATTCCATCTTATCTAAACACTGTTTGGTACCATGATAGTGTTTGTCTGTTGCATTAATATTACAGAATAATTATATGGTAAAAAAACGTTAAATGAATCCTGGTTGAAACCCATGAAGTCCTCGTGGCAGACCTCTGCTCACCAAAATACATTTGCAGCCCCTGATTGGCTCGTTGATCTGTCAGTTAAGTGACAGCTGCCACTTGAGGTGGTGCGTTGCTAATATAGCACACGAACCACCCCCCCTGGTGCTTTCAAGTGCCCCTCGTAAAATATTCTGTGGCGCATGTCTGGACATTATGCGTGTGATCGTGAAAGTTAAATTGCAGAGCTACTTTTAATACATTGAAGTGCATACATGTGCTAAATATGAGGCAAATTAAAAAATGTTTTAACCAGTTGTGGAAGAAGTAGGCTACTCAGATATTCTACTTAAGTAAAAGTAGCAAAAACATAGTAGCCTAAATAAATCTTCTGCCACAAGTAAAAGTTGCCAAACTAATAATATACTTTAAGTGCAACAAGTGAAAGTACACTCATCATGCACTTTAGTTTAAAGCTGCAGCTGGTAAATGTGTCTTTTCTCCCCTTTTTTCTTCTTTTGTTTGTAGGCTACTATTAGCTGCTGAAATGTAGCTTGTAAACTTTTACAATGGTGAGAAAAAAAGTCTAGAATAACACACGTAGGCTAATGTATTTTTTAAATAATATTTGGTAGTATTAGCCTACTCTGAATCTGTAAAAAGTAGTCTCACCTACAATATTTCACTCTGACAGGTCGAAGTATAAAGTAGACTGAATTTAGCAGAATCCAGTTAAGTTAAGAACAATTACCTCAAAAAGGTTCTCAAGTACAGCAACCTAATTGGGGAAATATAACTTGGCAAAAAAAAAAAAAGTTCATGAGTCGAAAGAAACAAAAATCCCGACGACACCTGAAGGCAGCAAAACTTCAGCTTGTCATATGAAAGTCAGTGACCTGCAGAAGCCGCGTGAAAACAACTCGTATCAACCAGCAATCTTATCTCCTGGCTCCTCTGCCGTAAGTATCGACCTGTCAGAGCGTGTTTGTGGGGAGCCATGCAGCGTCTGAGAGCGCTGCGTCTGTCCAGCTCTGTCCAGCTGATCGTCAAACACACAGACTCATTTAGGAAGGTTTTCGTCATCCAGCCAGCATGTTGTCTGACCACGAAATCCACAACGACGTCCCAGAAACCACCGACTACACGCCTGGATCACTTCCATGTCAAAACGTAAGTGTCTCTTGGGTGAAGAGCAGTACGCTTTACTTGGGCCTGTTGTAGTAGAATTAAGAAGATATAAATACTGCAGTAGCCTACATAGGGGGTCATTGTCAGGTCATGTGTCAGTTATCACCATGTGTCATCTATAAATTAGGGAATTGTCTCTCTGATGTTAGCGTTTGAAGCAACGTTAGGCAGACAAAAGAGTTTCAAAGGGAGCAAATCTCCTATATGCAAATTGTAGTTGCACCTGGCAAAATAAATAAATACCTATATGTCCTGAAAATCATCATCTCAGCTATATCTTCAGTAGCTATTTGTTGTTGAGTATGTCCTCGTCAGCCTTTTTGACATGTATTTTTAGGGTAAACACAGCTGTAATGAATAACACACAAGTACTGTATGATCCTTTTTCATTTCGGTGGGTCAGGTTGCTGGTATTGTGCATGCCGGCTCACTGGAATAGCTCTGACGCTTTAGTATAATGGGGGCCTACGCACTTTTATCAATTACCCCTGTGTTTACGCTGCTGTGACAAAAATAAGCCTACATCATGCAAGAATGTTTGCGTTCTTTTTTTGAGAGTTTGATCCTCACTTCATCAGGAACATTCATTCAAATTCCGCCAGCTCGGGCGTGGAAGACCTGCTTTTCTACACCATCACGGATGGAAAAGAACAAGTCCCCATTTCCTACTTTACCTCAGTAAGTAGCTCGAGGCCCACCAACCTCACAAACCGAGCCCCCGCCTGGCTCTCTGTTGATGTATGTGCTCCACTGTGGTTTGCAGGCCCTGAAGAAAACCGGCCTTCACCCGTCAGACCCTCGTCTGAAGGACTGCATGGATGAGCTTCGACATGCTGTGAATGAATCTGTTAGTGAGGTGATGATGGACAGAGACCTTTTCCACAGGTGAGACGTCACTCAATCAAAAGCATTTAGACAACTCACTTTAACACCTGTAAACTCACTGGATGCCGATGCAGATCTAAAGGAATAGTTCCACCCAGACGGCCCAATAACATGTGTTGGTTTGCTAACGTTTTCACTGTCTCCACCCGCCCCGATAAAAATAGTGCTCTTTTAAAAAAATATTTGTGGTGTTCAAGCCGTCACAAATATATTTTTAATTAGAATGGCACAGTAAAATGTTATTATCCACCACAGACCTTGTTGTTTCATCGGGTGCAACTTAAGTGCCCTCCCCTGTGCAGAGGGAGGACACAGATCACTACAAAGACGCGTGGTAACATTTCTGCAACTTTAATGAGCAACAAGAGTCGCGATGTCACAGATGAGAAGTTTTGTCTAGAAAGCAAATTTTGAATTGAGCCGTGTTTTTACTTTTTTTTTTTAAAGCTGACTTTTCAGAATGAAACGGATCACTTTTGGCGGGAGACACCACAATAGATTTGTTTTGAGGGCGTGTTGCTCTTCTTCAGTACAACGGCATTTGTGTCTCATTTCTATCTCATGTTTTGTTTTCCATTCATTCCCCGGTGTCGGCATGAGCCCAAACTATTCTTAGTCTGACCTTCGGACACAATCCATTCGAATGAGGCATTTGTTGTATTTGACCCGGTGGGAGGTTATCTCTGTCTTTGTCTTTCTTCCCTTGTCTTCAACACACACACATACACACACCCCATTACTGATCATAAGTTATTTATTACAAGTCTACAGCAATGTGAAGAATGTCAGAATGTCACACAGCACCGTCGACACATTCTTGACATGACTGAAATGTTTTTGGCGAACTCTTTGGAACTCGTTAAGGTTAAAGTCTTGAGTGGGCTTTAATTCCATCGCTTTACTTCCAAGGGGTCGCCCCCAACCGCCGATATGATGGGTTTCGTAATATATTGCAGGCCAATGCAGAAATCGAGTTAGATTTTCAGGTTTTGCATACAAATGAAATCATTTCACCGGAGTATTGTCATGGAAATCTAATATTTCCGATTATTAGTTTCAAGTGATTTCTTGTACCTGCAATCAATCTTCGGTATTTACCAAAGAGGTGATGATAGCTAACACGTTTTATTATCTCTGTCCACTCTGTTGATTAATATATAACTAGCCAAAGCTAGTCAGTAAAACCTCCGTGCACACTTGAAACATGTGTACAGAAATGGTAGACATGCGTTTAGTTTAATTCAATAAAAACCTGGAGGTGTGACAAATCGGTGTTATGTAGTTAATGTGACATGTCAGCTTTATTTACTGACATGCTCGTCCAAGCAAAGGCCCGTTGTAGGCTGATAGCTGGCAGCTGCCGCTCACACACACACACACACACACACACACACTTACTATGTTACAGTGAATTCAAAAGTATCTATTTCATTTTCAGTGAGTTGCTCCTGAGTTATGTTTTTTTTTCTTTTTTTCCTAAGATGTGTTGGTGGGAACATCGTCCTGCTGATCCAGGCCTTCAGAAAGAAATTTGTCATCCCGGAGTTTGACGTGTTTGCACAAAAAATAAATGAGATCTACGACACGGTTCAAACCCAACGTAATGGGAAGGTTTGCATTTGTTTGTTTGTTCCTTATTGTAGTGACTAACACAAGGAGTGTAGAGTGTTGTTTAAGCCTGACACACATGTTTCATGTGGGTCACCTAGTGTGAAGTAGACGGCTTTCTTTAAATTCATACTGCCTTCTAAATATTTGCCTGCATGAAAATCCTAAAGATGAACGGCATTACTAACTTTTTTTTTTTAACTGACTTTTTATTCATTTACTCACTTCAACTTTCTGCTCATACACAATAACTGTTGTGACTCTTTATTTAAAATCTTAAACTGTGCAATTGAACTCTTACTGTGCTTCTCTTGTGTTTTCTGACTTCAGGTGGCAGACTACATCCCCCAACTCGCTAAATTTAGTCCAGAACTGTGGGGGGTGTCTTTGTGTACAGTGGACGGACAGAGGTACGAATAACAGATTAGTTGTTGACGAAAACATCGGCGCCACAACGTCCATTTAGTAGCTTTTATGTCGCTTGTAGCTTGTTTTATATCACATGATCTTCATCGATAGACAGTTATCAGACTTCTCGTCCTAATTGGCTTAAACGTTGCGATTGATTTGACTAATGCTGAGGACCACCATGAGTTATGATTGAAAGCTAAATATCAGCCACTCAGTGGACCTTGTGGTGAGATTGTATCGTCGACTACTGTTTCCCCGATTAAGAATCGGAAGGGTTTTATTGCAAAGTATATTTTCACACACAAATTTGACTTGGTGATTGGTGCGTTACAATAAACACAGTGCAATAATATATAAGGCATCATTCAATATTTCAAGATAAAACTTTACAATTGAATCTGATAAACAAATAAACTAAATGAGAGAATGTTTGACTAAGCGTTGAGTGTATTTAAAGTGAAGAGTTAAGAATGGACTTTCAATCTCAACAGAATAGTTTATTAATTATGGGACGAATTAACTTATTCTTGTTCTGTAATATTGATGCAACTGTGTGTGTGTGTGTGTGTGTGTGTGTGTGTGTGTGTGTGTGTGTGTGTGTGTGTGTGTGTGTGTGTGTGTGTGTGTGTGTGTGTGTGTGTGTGTGTGTGTGTGTGTGTGTGTGTGTGTGTGTGTGTGTGTGTGTGTGTGTGTGTGTGTGTGTGTGTGTGTGCGTGCAACCATCACAAGCGAGGGGTAATTCTGGACGAGAGAGCTCAAAATAGTGCTCGCCCTCTTCCTTATTCGTGCCTTTTTGAAATGACCTCACGCGAGACAGCGAACAACTTAAGTGCCCCAGCGTTGCGGAGGAGGAGCCGACTCGCACCGTAACTGTGTCTGCACTGAGTATTAATATGTAGTCCATCTTCCCGGTGGGGTCAAAGAGGCTCTGTTTTTATGTGCAGTGAGAGTTGAAACCTTCTGTCGTCCTCCCGCAGGCACTCGGTGGGCGACACCAAGCAGCCGTTCTGCCTGCAGTCCTGTGTGAAGCCCTTGCAGTACGCCATCGCCGTCCATGAGACGGGAACAGAGCGGGTTCACCGTTACATCGGCATGGAGCCCAGTGGACTCAAGTTCAACATGCTCTCGCTTGATGATGAAGGTGCGCCAGGCCTCATCACTTTCTTATTGGATCATTACCTTCGCATTGAAAATGCGGAAGGTAATGTTTTGATCGCCGTGTATTTGTATGCGTGCGTGCTATTCGCATAAGTCAAAAAGTATTAAACCGAATCGCATGAAATTTGGTGGGATGATTGGTTATTATCCGGGGACCATTTGATTAGATTTAGGGATCGATCGGGTCAAAGGTCAAGGTCAAGGTAATACAAAAGGTCAACATCTTCTTGCATCGCATGAAATTTGGTGGGATGATTGGTTATTATTCGGGGACCATTTGATTAGATTTTGGGATCGATCGGGTCAAAGGTCAAGGTCAGGAAAAGGTCAAAATCTTCTTTTTACCATAGCGCGGTCAATTTATAGCCAATTGGCATGCAACTAATGCTAAAATGTTAATAATTCAATGCCCAATCTTGTGATATGCGAAGGTATGCGCTCTACCGAGTGCCCGTTCTAGTTATGTCTTTGACTCTGAGCCAAGTGGCTACGTGAAGGTCTGAAATGTGAACCAATGAGGAAGTGCCCTAAAAATGCATCCTCTCTCTTGGCCATCAGGGGGCGACTCCTCTGGTTGCGAAAATTTGTCAAAATGTATGGAAGTCTATGAGGAAGTGATCATACTTCTCACTTGATTTATTACCTAAGTAAAAACTGTAAATGTGTGTTTATGGTCTTAATCGGTATAGTTTCAAGTCTTCTTCAATGCAGAATCATGTTCATTGAATAAATTATGATCCAATTTAGAGAACATTAGACAATACATCAGGCTATGCTTTAGGGCGTGGCTACCTTGTGCTTGACAGGTCGTTATGGTCTTACAGCTTTAATCCTTTCACGGTGTGTTTTCAGTTCACGAAAGGTACATTTTAGGATCTTGGTTGCCTACAAATTTTTTAATCAGCATCAGGTTGTATTTGCTTTCACCCTCTTGTTTCACTTCTGGTGGCGAAAACAAAATGGCTTCAGAACCATAGTCCACAAATGAGTGACATAACGGTGACTCTGTCCACATCTTATATACATGCTATGCTCTCAGTAAATATTTAACTTCTTACTTATGTATTTTGTATAGGAGCCCTCATTAACGTTCTGTCTTATGTCCCAGATAAGCCCCACAACCCCATGGTGAACGCTGGAGCCATATTGATCAGCTCTCTTATCAAGGTAAACAGATGGACATACGGCCTGCTGCGAGACACACAGAACAGTTTACTAACTTGGACTTTGTCACACAAGCATTCGATTTTTGCAACTGATTCCTTTTTTTATTTTCCCAAAATCAGTCATCAAATGTCTTTGATTAAAAATATATATATTATTTTATATATTTATTTATATATATATATGTGTATATATATATTATATTATTTATATATATAGATATGAGTAGGAATTTTGTAATCCTTTTTTGAGAACTCTTATCTTATTGACAGCATATAACTGCTTTTTATTAACATATTCAAAGCTTGTCTTGCAGATTTAAATCCGAAAAATACAGGTTTATGTCGTCGTCTGCAGTCATGTTTTGTGAAATAATCCCTGAACTCTCCCTGAGCTCTGTGATTTATGACCACTGCCTATCTTTGATCTTGTACTTTACCCACTGATAAATAAAGTAATAAATTATGCAATCAGTGATACAGTCATGTATTGTTTCACACCACAGTGTTATGATTACTGTAGTACCAAAGTCATCAGTCAAGTTCAGTGTTCATGAATGTGGCCATTACAATCAAAACATACAAATAACTCTCGCTTTGTTTTTCAGCCTCATTCAAATAAGGCAGAGAAGTTTGACTATGTAAGTAGAGTGTCTCGCCTCCGTTAGCCCCACGAATATAAAACTAGGGGTCGTGTCATTCGTCAGAGATGCTGCAGCACTCGTAAAATATTGTCTTTGCTCGCCCAGGTTATGGAGTTTGTGAAAAAGATGGCTGGCCAGGAGTATGTGGGATTCAGCAATGCCATGTGAGTGCCCTGACAAATACATTTGAAGTTATAATATCTTTTTTCAGGACACCTAAGTTGAAAGACTGTGTTGCGTCTATTGCATTATTGATGTTTCTGTATTGACCTCTCCTCCTCTCTGTGTCAGGTTCCAGTCAGAAAAAGAAACGGCCAACAGAAATTTTGCCATTGGATACTACATGAAAGAGAAGAAGGTCAGTTCCCGAATGCTGAAATACGTGGCATTCAAAATGCCACATATTTGCCTTCGCAAAAGCTGAATACCAAATGGAATAATTGTTTCAGCTCTGCATGTAAAGCTTATGGTTTAATTTCAATATTTTGAAAAGCCAGCTTGTTGTCTGGTAAAAACACATTTTCTACCAAGATTTTGATTTTATTCATATTTAGTTTGAAAGGTTAGTCAAACCAACACTTCTGTTATCCACTGCAATACATCTATTTCTAATTTGTTATTTTTATTTTGCATGACAAAAAATGTACCTTCCATCCATCTATCCGTGTTTGCTTCCGTCATCAATTTCCAAAACAAACAATCATTGAGCCCAACTGAGATTTCTTCTCGATGGCCTTTATCATGCTCGAGGCATATCCACGACCTTTTGACCCCGCTTGAGGAGCCAGTCTAAAAGATAACCTTATGACGAGACCAAGATATTCTTTATTATCATAGTACATCTGAAGATTGCTAGGCCGGCATAATTCACATAGTCACTATGATCATATTTCCTTCACCAGTGTTTTCCTCCGGGAGCTGATATGATCGATTCCCTGGACTTCTACTTCCAGGTAAACACGCTCTACCATCGAGTGGCGCTTTTCATGAAGAATCATTTCATCAATAATCTTGTGGAGCTTTATATTGATTTAGCTGTTGTGAAAAAAGACCCAATGGTGTTGACCATGACCTGGTCCTCCTTTTGGCCTCAGCTTTGCTCCATCGAGGTGACCTGTGAATCCGCAAGCGTCATGGCTGCCACTCTGGCCAACGGGGGGATCTGTCCAATCACAGGCGAGCTTGTCCTGAGTGCGGAGGCGGTGCGGAACACTTTGAGTCTCATGCACTCGTGTGGCATGTACGACTTCTCTGGCCAGATGGCTTTTCATGTGAGTCCCGGGAGGAAGTGAGTGTACCGGCTCTCTGGCAAAAACAGAAATAAACAGATGAATCAGGGTGAAAACTGTGAAGGAAAAGCTTTGTCATTTGTTGACCTGAAACAAATCCCACTCCTCTCATCTGCCAGGTGGGCTTGCCGGCCAAATCCGGGGTGTCCGGTGCCATACTGCTGGTGATCCCGAACGTGATGGGAGTGTTGTGTTGGTCTCCTCCTCTGGACAGAGTTGGAAACAGCGTCCGGGGAATTCACTTCTGTCAGGTTGGACAAAGGTTTTGCATTTGGACTGTTCCCGGCAGAGGAGAAGATGCTTAAGTAAAGCCACAATGTCCATAATGTTTATTGGATTATAGCATCAAATCATTTTGAGGGCATATTCTTTTGTCATTACTGTCTCCTGCGCTGTTGTTTTTTCACTCTATTGAAGCGAAACATTTAAAATCTTACACAAAGCGGCTTTAACTTGCTTCGTTAGACAAACCAATTAAAGTTTGTTCGACCAAAACCAGAATCTTGAAAAGTTTAGGTCCAACAGTCAATACCGTGGAGATGTAAACTCTATAGCTGCCTTACAGAAAACTAATTGTGGTACTGATTACTAGAGCATGATGACATAAAATCATTCCAGTGGCCTCAGAAGCCTTGTTCTAAAAAAAAGAGCAGGTTTAATTTGCATTCTAGTTTTCTTTGTCTGAAAGCATACATTGATACACAAGTCCTCCAGCGTTTTCCTCCTCTCACCATTATACTGTGTATTACCACCCTCAGGAGCTCGTTTCAGTCTTCAATTTCCACAATTATGACAACCTGAGGCACTTTGTAAAGAAGCAGGATCCTCGCCGACCGGATGGAGATGACAGGGTTTGTTGCTTTGTCAGTTTGATCTTGCTCGTGTGTTGAATGTGTTTTTGTTTCTCTGTGTTTTATATTTCTTCCCCCTTGTATTTGCAGAACAAGTCAGTTTTTAATTTGATGTTCGCCGCCTACAGTGGGGACGTGTCTGCCCTGAGAAGGTACATCCCCAGCCAACCTGTTTATTGTCTGTCCCGTATAGCAGATGGCCTTCATAATGTTAACACCCGGCGTGGGTGCCAGAAAACACTCAGATTTAATGAATATCGAACATAAAGTGGAGTTAACTACTTCAATGCTGCTTGGCATTTATTATCCACATGTGAAGGGTAATTTCTGTATTTCTTTGGTGATAATGCATCTGTCTATCATATTTGTACTTGCATGTAGAATAAATCTAAAATGTGTATTTGTGCTTTTATTCATTCCTTCAGGTTCGCTCTGTCGTCCATGGACATGGACCTGAAGGACTATGATTCTCGAACAGCGCTTCATATCTCTGCAGCAGAGGGTGAGTTCCACGTAATCTGTCAATCTGCGGTTCGGTTATTTAGTGAAGGAGCAAGCACTAAATCACTTCCACGGGCAAACCATAAAGCGGTCAGGCAGCAAATCAGTTTGACCACTTGGCAAAAATAAGACTTCCTCAGCTCTCAAAAGGTCTGCATTGAAAAGCCGAAAATTATGAACTCCAAGAAATCATGAATGAAGCATAAATAAACCAGTTATTATCCGACTCATCCCTACTGTGTGTGCCCATGATAACCCAACACAGGGGGGTTTCACTTATTCTTCCTGATTGGAGCACTATGTGCAGTGGTGTATAGTAACGAAGTAGAAGTACTTCGTTACTTTACTTAAGTAGTTTTTTTGGGTATCTGTACTTTATTTTACTACTTATATTTCTGTTTACTTTTACATTTACTTCACTACATTTTGCAATGAAAACTTGTACTTTTACTCCGATACATTTCCCCTGAAACAGTATCGTTACTCGTTACTACGGAAAAAAATAATCATGAGAAACATCGGGGACTGTTGTGGAACACACCGCAGCGCACCTGAACGCAGCACATCGGGGACTGTTGTGGAACACGCCGCAGCGCACCTGAACGCAGCACGAGCACCAGGTTGGGGTTCAGTGGTCCTTGCCGCGTGTTTCTCTTCCCAGTGATGCCCAGGATGCTAGCGAGCGAGCGGCTACAGATACGACTCATTTCATGTGGAGCAGCAATGGAAGCTACTCGAACAACCACGGTGACCAAGATCAACGTCCGTGGCCATATTTGGGCGAACTCTTTTCTTTGGTCGGAGTGAAAGTTTCTTCCTACCGGATGAAGTGCCTCTTATGCCGACCGAAAGCTACGGAGATATTGGCCTTCAACAACTCACCAACCTCAGGAAACACATTGAGGTAAATTAAGATTAATCCCATGAGCCGCAACGTTAATGTTTAGTCATCATAAACCTATTAAGATATCTAGCAGTGTTGTCCTCAGGATTGGAGTAAGTTATATCTTTGGCAGGAGGGGGGAGGCAGGTATCTGATTGTCCTACGCATGTTGTACGTTAGGCTAACGTTCGCTAGCTATCGTCAATTAAATGAGACAATTAGCGTGAGTGGAGCAGACGGATCTCTAGCGAGTTAATGAGCTGAAGAAGTGTTGACAGTTGTGAGAATTTGTTGATTTGAGTCGTAGCTATAATATAATGCTAATCATTACAGCATTATTATAATTATTTGTATTAATATTATAAGAGTGACGGTCCAGTAATGGCGACGATATTGATTTGGGACTGTTGTTGTGTTTAACTACAGAGATACAAGTACATATTCACAAATCAACTCTGGATGCACGACAGTGCATGAAACTAAATGTATAAACTTCAAATTAAAACAAACTATTTTGTACAAAACTGTTGGTTGGGGTCATGACATGTTAGGAAGTGTTATTAATTCTATCATGTCTATAATACTCTCACTTTATTTCAGGAATGGACTACATCAAGCAGCACATGGAAGAACCCTCCCTACAGCTAGGTGATGCCACCAGGTCCAGTTCATCTGATGAAGAGGACTTCTTCTTCATCATCTCAAGCGCATGAAGCAGCAAACAGCTGGATGGAGACGTGGATCACGTTGACTTGCTGAAATGCTTCCCAACTGTGTGCAGGCTGTCTGTGAAGCTAGACACACTCTACCTGCACCAGGGCCTGTGAAGCTAGACACACTCTACCTGCACCAGGGCCTGTGAAGCTAGACACACTCTACCTGCACCATCAGGGCCTGTGAAGCTAGACACACTCTACCTGCACCATCAGGGCCTGTGAAGCTAGACACACTCTACCTGCACCAGGGCCTGTGAAGCTAGACACACTCTACCTGCATCAGGGCCTGTGAAGCTAGACACACTCTACCTGCATCAGGGCCTGTGAAGCTAGACACACTCTACCTGCATCAGGGCCTGTGAAGCTAGACACACTCTACCTGCATCAGGGCCTGTGAAGCTAGACACACTCTACCTGCACCAGGGCCTGTGAAGCTAGACACACTCTACCTGCACCATGTGAACGGCTCTTCAGCATCGCAGGACTCGTCTTCAGCCCCAGAAGAGCGACACTGAAATCTGTCCATTTTGAAAATCAACTTCTTTTGAAGATGAACAAGAATTTGTTCAGTTTAAAGTGATGATTCTGGTTGTTACTTTTGGTTCTGCTTTTTTCTGTGTTAATCGTGTTTTTATATTTTAGTAATTTCATAGTATTCATATATTGCTAAGTTCATCCTAGCTCATACTCCTTGTTCATGGCGGCCACAGCACCCAAACAAATAAACTTCATAATTCTCAAAATTCTGACCCTTTGTTTTTTTTATTAACAGCATTTACTTTTACTTTCAATACTTAAGTACATTTAATATCAGAAAATTACTTTTGATACTTAAGTACAAAAAAAATCAGATACTTTAATACTTTTACTCAAGTAGTATTCTCATAGGTGACTTTTACTTTTACTTGAGTAATTTTCCAGTCAAGTATCTTTACTTTTACTCAAGTATGACTTTTGGGTACTTTATACACCACTGACTATGTGGGCGTGAACATCTCTATCGCCCTCCTTTTTGTTTTGTCGGTAGAAGTCACACCGGTTAGATTCATCTGCAGGCTACCTGTAGTTTGCTGATGATATATATCTAGATATATATATACTGTGTATAAACTGTATTCTTATTCGCAATAACACAAGATATGTTTCTTAACAGATTAACCCTTCATTGCACAACATCATACTAGTCTGCATGTGTTAAGTATTGCAAAACAGAAAACAAGGATTTTGGAGAAAACTAGATTTGTTTTGTGGTCAAAAGGAAGTGGTAATCAACTCTTTGTTCAGGCAGCAGCCCGGAGTTTCCCCTCATGCTCTGGGGTCGCCTCGATCTTTTGAGGGTATCGTTACTTGTACACACAGCGCAGCTCCACCTGACATCAACCTGAGCAGTGAAAATGCCTCCGTGTGTTGTTCAAGGCCTTCAGCTTAGAAGAAAAATGTATGATTTTACCTTTAAAATACTGCAATTTCCGAAAGAGGGTTGATTGAAACAACAACCCAACAGCACCTTTTATTATACAAACAATTAAGCTCAGAGGATAATTGTATTTAACTCGCGTTGTGTGTTCACCGCTGTGATCAGCGCTAAATTACTTTCCACTTAATTTGATTAATTTGGGAGGCACAGTAACTTTTTGGCTCACATTATACAAACCTAAGAACAAATCGGCTCACGCAGCCTCTCAGGGCACCATATGGTCGATTGTTTGTCGTCTGTTGTGCTCTAGGTTTATTCGCAGCACAGATTTAATGCTTTTCTGCAGCAAGTTCAACGGTGACATTTAAAAAAGAAAAAATGAGCCAGGTAAGCAAGCTATTTGTTTACGAGATAAACATGGGAGTGATAACAGTCTTCTTGCAAATGAAAAAGGCAGAGCTCTGTGCTCCGAAATCTGATTCGGACTTGGATCGTGACTGGAGGAAAAGAGTCCTACTTTTTTTTCTTTCTCCATGTACTTTGCATTCTTAGCACTTTTTTGTGTTCCACCCACAAGTTGTCACACTTGTCAATTGTGAAAATCGTTCTAGTTTGGTCAATATGATCTTAAAGAGCACTTTGTCATCTTTTGTGTTCATTCTCAGGTCATAAAGATGTGGTGACGTTCCTTACTGAAATCTGCAAAGTTGATCCTTTTGTAGAAGACAGGTGAGAACCGCATCGAACACTTGTGTTTTTATCCTTTAGCTTTGAATTTCTTGCACTGCACTTTGATTATGAGAAAATATGTGTTTGTTTTATGTTGTTTTCAGATCTATGATGTACTTTCCTCTCTTTTATTGTGAGCTAATTTTGCTGAGAATAACCCATTTTTAGACAACCACAAGAGTTCCCCGAGCATGCAGCAATAACTGTCCACCAAATTATAAGAATGACGGTGTGCATCTTATCTTTCTATTCTTGCATTTCAGGAACACAGTATTTAATCTCATTTGGTATTGCATCTCTAATACAAACATGTAAAAAATGCAAAGTTCAGGGTAACCTACATCTAGAGCCATATGCCTGAGTAGCAGAATGTTCCTGCATTAACAGATGAAACCTCAGAATGAACATTTGAAGTTGTCTTTACCACATACTGTGACTTGTATTATTGTGCAGTGCTGAAAATGCTCCATGACGTACCTGCTGACTCATCGTACTCATTTGTACTCATTGCTGTGCAGGTGGGGCAACCTCCCAGTCGACGACGCCATGCAGTTCAGACATGAGGAGGTGGTGAAGGTGCTGAAAGACTACCAGCAGGTCTACAGGCAACAGGAAGCACAGCACCCTGAGGCTGAGCGTCCCCCAATTCTGAACACCATCGAGAGCATAGTGTGATGTATCGCATGCAACTCGTCAGGGAGTTTGTGCAATCTGTCAAGTTTTGAAATGTGTCGGTCCATTTGTAGCACCCAAAAGGAGTTTAAAGAAATACCAGAAGATGACTGTAACATAAATTAACAATGCAAACTGCAGTGAAGGAAAATGATGAGCAGGTGAAAAGGAAAACTTGAAACGAAGATCAAATGCAAACAATGAGGCAGAGAAAATAGAACAAAACAAGCCAATAAAATACAACCATTTGTGATGTTGTGCCATCTATATATGCTGTAAATAGATCAAGCATAATTTCAAATCTGTAATGCTGAAATACATCAACCTGCACACAATGTTTGTGTTGGGTTTTATGTAGCAGAGTATTGTAAAAGATTTGATGGATATTATTTATACTTGCAATGTTTCACATTACTTACACAATACATTTTTCCAGTTTTTTATTTATACTATTGTGTCTTGTTGGAACATCTGAATATGTACTAAAAACTAATTGACATGATTGGATGTAAAAACTCAAATTCTCCGTTTTGTAAAAGGGAAACAAGGGAAGGAATTGTACATTATCCCAAAAAACATAATGTAGGATATATTGTTTTTTAATATTTTTCAGCTGTAAATAAGTGCACTGGATTCCTAATAATACATTATTATACATAATGTCATAACATTTATGCACATTGTATCTCTTCATAAACGAGAAATTCCAAAAAAGTATTCACGTGAAACTATTTGACATTGAAAAAATCCATTAAACATTTTTTTTATCTGCCACCCATCGTATCATTTTGCTTTGATTTATTGGTATTGTGGTAGTCAATGCGTCATGCAGTCAGTAATGAGTTGTTTGCAACCAAAAAATCAGCTGAATGTAGAAACAAGATGGAGAAGCTGCAGGAGACGTGTGACATTGTCAGGAGGGGGTCGGTACTAAATTGTTTTAAATGCAATTAGTACAAGAGTTTGTTATGAAAAATTATATTTTCTCAGAAAAAGCTAGACATTCAGATAGTGATGATAAAGGATACAACTAATGTATGCTAAGTCATGGCCATCTCATTTTAAAAGGCTTTCCCTCTTCTTTATTTATAGGTATGAGAGTTAATCACTGTTGACAGACTGTCCCCTCACTGACCTGTGGCTGGTAAAAGCTGAGCTGCAGCATGGTGGCTGTGACCACGGTATGCAGTTGTCCTAGCTTCCACCAGGTGGCACTGTGTTCCCATCAGAAGGGCTTTCTGTAAACCCACAGCATCAGTGGCATAGGACTGCACAGAGCGTCTTAGATACCTGCAGAGATACAGAGCGTCTTGATTACCTGCAGAGATAACGAGCATCTTAGATACCTGCAGAGATACAGAGCGTCTTAGGTACCTGCAGAGATAAAGAATGTCTTAGGTTTCTGCAGAGATACAAATCATCTTAGGTACCTGCAGAGATAAAGAGCATCTTAGGTACCTGCAGAGATAAAGAGCATCTTAGGTACCTGCAGAGATAAAGAGCATCTTAGGTACCTGCAGAGATAAAGAGCATCTTAGGTACCTGCAGAGATACAGAGCATCTTAGGTACCTGCAGAGATAAAGAGCATCTTAGGTACCTGCAGAGATAAAGAGCATCTTAGGTACCTGCAGAGATAAAGGCCTGTATTGAACTGGGTTAGGAGCAGAACATCAAGTAGTAAATGTAGTCATCCATTTTTGATAACGTGGAACAGTGTGTCTCGTGCTCTCTGTTGTCAATAAAAGAACGTTTAATCCCTGTCTTTTGGAAGATTGGGGTCCAGTACTGTTCCTGTAAAAAATTAACTGGGCCTCTTTATCAGCAGGGCAGACTGGTGTTAGATTGTGAATGATTTGATTTGGTCGATAGGAAAATCAATAAAAACCAGCACAATAGATGATTACCATAAATCAAAAATAGATATTTTTCCCATCGACCTATTTTAGTAATATTTATCAATCTTGATTGTTTTGGTGCGAGTGGCTTAGTTTTGGAGCCATTGGCTGTCGAGATGTCTGCCTGCTCTCCAATATAATGGCACTAGCCGGCACTCGGCACAAGTCGTGTGCTATATTGTCCCATTATTTTGGAGAGAAAGCAAACATCTACAAAACTAGATTGATGAATCGCACTACGAGTAAGGAAAAATAAGTATTTTCTTTATTTTGTGGTGAACTGTCCCTTTAAAGGTTCTCATTCAGATCGTTATTTCAGCAGCAAACACATATGCTGAGTAATTTCTTCTTGGAGTGGATAATTTTCCGGTAATTACATTGTTGAACTATTTTGACACATAGAATTTTCAGAGACGCTGTGATTTCCAACAGTTTTGAAAGCCTCCAATGACTTGCCAATTATCTTCCAACGCGGCGGGTAATCAACCAGCACATAACCCGCCACACAGCCCAGATCTTGTTATTGTTTAGTCTGCGAGTTCTTATTAATTCCAAGCCTTGATAGTAGTCATGATTTATCAGGCTAACTGGTGTGAACAGTGATTTAGTGGAGGTTGTTGTGGGACAAGATGTGGTCAATTGGCAGGGATCCAATCTGTAGTCGGAGTTTAGGGTGGCTTCAGTGGACAAACCTGTGGAGATGCATGAGTCAAAGGAAATACCCAAACATGGACCAGAATCTTTAGCAGAATGTGTGTTCACAACAGCCTCGTGTGGTTAAATAGAGAGGTGAAAATGTTTCATCACTAGAATATGATTAATCAAGCAGAATAAAATAATGGATGAGTTGTAATTAGGTGTTTCTCATTAAAGTCTGGTACAGAGAGATTCCACATACATTGACCTTTTGGTTTAGTTCTATCAGATGAGAGGTAAATCATGTTGTAAGCCGGTACATGTTGTGCTGATTAACTCAGGTAATAAACAGAAATTAGGTTTGCAGCCTCAAAGGGATGTGCTGAGATTATAATAGATATTAACAAAGCCACTGTATTGTTTTGTTTGCGCTTCCTTTCAATGTATACATCAAAAAGTTATTTTTAAATACAAATATTTTAGCACATAAGAAACAATTAACCTTGAAAATATTGTATACAACATATAGTATGTGGCTATTCTACACAGTCCAACTCTAAATATCTCACTTATCTTTGTTTAAGTACATTAAGTATAAACTTTTAAGGTACAATACTAAGACTTTACGTGAGTATGTCGTGCTACTTTAACTCCACGACGGTACCAAACAGTTTAAAAAGTACTTAAAAATACCTCCAACCCAAACCAGCTTAAACATGAAAAGGCTTCTTACATAAATCAATAATATTAATAATCCAGTAACTTTAAATAATCTATTTTTCCTCCAAGCATAAAACAAGTGTGAGTGTTCCTCTCACTCGTTAGACATGCAGTTGGTGTTCCACTTAAATCTCCACCAGATGTCGGAGTGACAGCAGGACAATATGACGTGGATTTGCTGCAGGATGTGAAGCCATCATCGCCACCATATAGCCACACACACAAACACACTCACACACACATATCGATATCTATATATATATATATATCTATATATATATATGTCCTGCAGAGTGATCTGTTTGGACTTGCATTCATACAGCCTTCTATGAATGTGTAAAGACTCTCAGGAAGTCTTAAAAGTGTCACACAAAAATAAATATATGTATGTGAGGTTGATTCATCCAGTGGGAATATGACTCTTCCCAAAAACGTTGTTGTTAATTTTTCACAAACACAGAGACGGTGGACTAACTATTGTTGTCATGAAAGTATCATTTGAAGCCCTGCGACGAAATATTGTGGTTGTTACGTTTTTGATAGTTTCTCAAAAAGGGCAAATAGTCTAATAAATTGAGAGAAAAAAAATATATATATATATACTCTTTTTCGTGTTATACTAAGAAAAATAAAATTGTGCTTCTCCTCATGCTATGATGTTTGTTTTTCATCTGATATCCAGTTTATCTTTTCTGACAGCTATGTTCTCCCTCTGTGCCATCTCATAACTTCAGATTGACTTTAAATAATTTTGTAGGTGTTTGCTTTGAAAATGTGTTTGATTTGAAAATGATTCGACAAACTTTCATACGGCGAATGTATAAAAAAAAATTGTTATGAATAAAGGCATCATTCCGAGAGACCGCTCAAAAGTCTAGATTTGCTTTTGTTTTTTTTGGATTTTCCGGCAGGGAATCAATAGAAGGAAGGACTCCAGCCCTCCGGCTTTTACAAGAACAAAAAGCATAATAAAGCACCCTCTCAAGAACTGACTGTATGAGAGATAAACAGTTGAATCTGAATTTTTCAACCCTCGACCCTCAGAGGAAATAATTTGTATTTTAATGTCATTTAGAGATGCGCACACTTTCTGATTCTCAATATTTGAATTAGTAGTATAATTGAATAATGTTTGTAACGCCTGGGTATGCCGATACAAAAAAAGGTATTGTTCATTGTTCAGCTTATATTAATACAAATATTTGTGCAATTATTAGTTATTTATATGCAATCGGCAGTGTGATACAAGCGTATTATGGAGTTTGCTATCTACAATGCACAGACATTTTGGGGGGCAGGTGCTCAAACCAAAAAAAAGGGCACCCAATGCCAAAAAAAATTCTGAAAGAGTTGAAGCATTAGCAGCAATACACTGATGATGCAATACATCCTCGACCTGCATTTCTTCTGGGCAGCATCAGACCGCGAGCTTACATTTTCTTTATGAATAAAGATGAATTATTATATAGCAACAACAGTACAAGCGTTCTGATTGGCTAATGGGCGTCATGCCAGCCACGTATTGCCCTCCTGGTCTGATACGGATCCGTATTGCCCTCTGACGTCATTTTCAAAATGAGCGATATTGATCGACATCAACAGCCAAGAGCAGTGGTCCTCAAACTAAGGCCCACGGGCCGAATACGGCCCGCCTCCACATTTGACCTCCGGCCCTCTGAACAATACCAGAGGCCTTATGATTTTGTTTTTAGTCTGGCCACGAAAATCCTAGACTAGCCCGTTAAATAGAACGGAATAAGAACTCTCTCTCTCTCTTTTCTCTCTCTTCTCTCTCTCTTCTCTCTCTCCTCTCTCTCTATTCTCCAAACATAACTAAAGTCAGTAAACAGCTGGACGAGGCTTTGAAATCACGGATTTCGTGAGTTAAAAAAAAAAACATGTTTTATGAAACGTCGGACCAGTTGTGACGTCATGTTTTCAGCAGCGCTAATGTTGTGGTTGATTTACAGTGGTGTATAGTAACGAAGTAGAAGTACTTCGTTACTTTACTTAAGTAGTTTTTTTGGGTATCTGTACTTTATTTTACTACTTATATTTCTGTTTACTTTTACTTTTACTTCACTACATTTTGCAATTAAAACTTGTATTTTTACTCCGATACATTTCCCCTGAAACAGTATCGTTACTCGTTACTACGGAAAAAAATAATCATGAGCAACATCGGGGACTGTTGTGGAACACACCGCAGCTCTTTCTATTCCCAGTGATGCCCAGGATGTTAGCGAGCGAGCGGCTACAGATACGACTCATTTCATGTGGAGCAGCAATGGAAGCTACTCGAGCAACCACGGGGACCAAGATCAACGTCCGTGGCCATATTTGGGCGAACTCTTTTCTTTTGTCGGAGTGAAAGTTTCTTCCTACCGGATGAAGTGCCTCTTATGCCGACCGAAAGCTACGGAGATACTGGCCTTCAAAAACACACCAACCTCAGGAAACACATTGAGGTAAATTAAGATTAATCCCATGAGCCGCAACGTGCATGTTTAGTCATCATAAACCTGTTAAGATATCTAGCAGTGTTGTCCTCAGGATTGGAGTAAGTTATATCTTTGGCAGGAGAGGGGAAGACAGGTGTCTGATTGTCCTACACATGTTGTATGTTAGGCTAACGTTCGCTAGCTATCGTCAATTAAATGAGACAATTAGCGTGAGTGTAGTAGACGGATCTCTAGCGAGTTAATGAGCTGAAGAAGTGTTGACAGTTGTGAGAATTTGTTGATTTGAGTCGTCTTAGCTATAATATAATGCTAATCATTACAGCATTATTATCATTATTTGTATTCATATTATAAGAGTGACGGTCCAGTAATGGCGACGATATTGATTTGGGACTGTTGTTGTGTTTAACTACAGATACAAGTACATATTCACAAATCAACTCTGGATGCACGGACAGTGCATGAAACTAAATGTATAAACCTCAAATTAAAACAAACTATTTAGTACAAAACTGTTGGTTGGGGTCATGACATGTAAGGAAGTGTTATTAATTCTATCATGTCTATAATACTCTCACTTTATTTCAGGAATGGAATACATCAAGCAGCACATGGAAGAACCCTCCCTGCAGCTAGGTGATGCCACCAGGTCCAGTTCATCTGATGAAGAGGACTTCTTCTTCGTCATCTCAAGCGCATGACAGCAGCAAACAGCTGGATGGAGACGTGGATCACGTTGACTTGCTGAAATGCTTCCCAACTGTGTGCAGGCTGTCTGTGAAGCTAGACACACTCTACCTGCACCAGGGCCTGTGAAGCTAGACACACTGTGAAGCTAGACACACTCTACCTGCACCAGGGCCTGTGAAGCTAGACACACTCTACCTGCACCAGGGCCTGTGAAGCTAGACACACTCTACCTGCACCAGGGCCTGTGAACGGCTCTTACCTGCATCAGGGCCTGTGAGGCTCTTCAGACTCGTCTTCAGCCCAAGAAGAGCGACACTGAAATCTGTCCATTTTGAAAATCAACTTCTTTTGAAGATGAACAAGACATTTTTCACTTTAAAGTGATGATTTTGGTTGTTACTTTTGGTTCTGCTTTTTTCTGTGTTTATCGTGTTTTTATATTTTAGTAATTTCATAGTATTCATATATTGCTAAGTTCATCCTAGCTCATACTCCTTGTTCATGGCGGCCACAGCACCCAAACAAATAAACTTCATAATTCTCAAAATTCTGACCCTTTGTTTTTTTTATTCACAGCATTTACTTTTACTTTCAATACTTAAGTACATTTAATATCAGAAAATTACTTTTGATACGTAAGTACAAAAAAAATCAGATACTTTCATACTTTTACTCAAGTAGTATTCTCATAAGTGACTTACTTTTACTTGAGTAATTTTCCAGTCAAGTATCTTTACTTTTACTCAAATATGACTTTTGGGTACTTTATACACCACTGTTGATTTATCACAAAACAACGTCAGGGGACAAACACCGTCATGACCTGTTTGTCTGGTGCTGCGGGTCAGAGGAGAAGGAGGTGCAGCCGTTTGGTGGCGCGAGGAGCACTGCGCGGAGGAGGAAGTGGAGGAGGAGGGAGGAGCGCGGCGGGGGGAGGGGGGGGGGCTCATGAGCGCCGCGGAGCGGGTCGGGGCGAAATTCTCACAATAACTCAAATAAATGTCCCGTCGGATATTAAAACACATTTGGGGGGACTTGATGACCGAGAGAGTAACTTATTCTTAAATACGGATGAATGAAAAAAATGTGTCTCCAGCAAAAAGGGCACTTTTCTCATCCAGGGCAAAGGGGCTGGTGCTTGAGCACCACTAGGGCTCTATCTGTGCACGTGCCTGTCTATGTGTGCCCTGAGAGTTGCAGTGGAACATTATTTTGTCTTAATTTCTTGTTGCATCTGAATTTTTCCCGTGACGTGAAACTGGACATCTTCAACCATGAAGAGTTGAAAAACTCGTCCAATGTGATGAGTTATCAGAGGGAGTGTTGAGCCAGGTCAGACTGCTGACCAAGTCCAAAACATCCATTTCATGACTTGTGCGTGTGTAATTGAAATAATGATCGCTAATGACATGAGACATTATCCACCTCAATAAAACACAGTACAATCCATTTTATTGTCATGCATTTATAAAGAAAAAAAAAAGTCTTTGGTTTCTTTAGAACATCAACTACCAGCTCTTACATGTTTGGTGGTGTCCGAAAAGTTCTGTTCTCATGGCAAATACCTATGTTTTCATAATTAACATGTAGTGGATGTTGACAAATAATAACGGTGGTATTTTGTTGTATGTATGATCTTATAAGCCTCGTCAATGGAGTAGCCTCAAAGTATGTTTTCCCACAGGTCTCGTAGTTACGGCTTCTCCCCAGTGGGCTCTTCTCATGTGAACCAACAAGGCTGAATTATGTCTGAAATCTTTTTCACATGTTTTGCAAGAAAATGGCTTCTCACCTGTGTGTGTTCTCATGTGGACCGTCAAATGACTACTATTTCCAAAATTCCTCGAACATATTTTGCAAGAAAATGGCTTCTCACCTGTGTGTGTCCTTGTGTGGACCTTCAAGTTAGCATTAGATTTAAAATCCTTCCCACATATTTTGCAAGAAAATGGCTTCTCACCTGTGTGTGTTCTCATGTGGACCTTCAAGTTAGTACTAGATATAAATTCCTTCCTACATGTTTTGCAAGAAAATGGCTTCTCACCTGTGTGTGTTCTCATGTGGACCGTCAAATGACGACTATTTCCAAAATTCCTCGAACATATTTTGCAAGAAAATGGCTTCTCACCTGTGTGTGTCCTTGTGTGGACCTTCAAGTTAGGATTAGATTTAAAATCCTTCCCACATGTTTTGCAAGAAAATGGCTTCTCACTTGTGTGTGTTCTCATGTGGACCGTCAAATTACTACTTTTTCCAAAATTCCTCGAACATGTTTTGCAAGAAAATGGCTTCTCACCCGTATGTGTCCTTGTGTGGACCGTCAAGCTAGCATTAGATATAAAATCCTTCCCACATGTTTTGCAAGAAAATGGCATCTGACCTGTGTGTGTTCTCAGGTGTGTAGACAAACCTGACCTGTACTTGTATGTTTTTCCACAAGTATCACATTGGAAAAGTGCTTTCCCGATTTGAGTATCATTGGGAATCTTTAACAAGTTCTCATCGTCACAGTGACTTCTATTTTTGGGATCTATTTTCTTTGGTTCTGGCTCTGGATTTCTGGTTGATTCAGAGTCTTCATGCTCACTTCCTTTACGATCTGGGCTCTCAGCTACGAGCTGGTGGTCAGTTGTGGGTTCTGGCTCACTGTGGTCCGTTTCCTCATGAGTAGGAGTCAACATGAAGGTCTCCTTCTCCTGCTTCAGCTCAAGCTGCTTTCCCTCCGGACTGGTACAGAGTTCCTCTTGTTCCTTTTTGGTCTGTGGAGGCGCTGGGTCCTCTTGGTCCAGACTGGAGCTCCTCTCCTGAATACAGAGCGGCTGCTCAGAGAACCTCTTCTTCCTCCTCCTCCTCATCCTTACAGACATGTTGCTCTGGGAGCTCTGGAGGGAGAGAGAACGAAAGGAAATAGGTAATAATCTGATGATAAAAATGAAAATACCAATTAAAGCTGCAAGCAGCGTCGAACGGGTCCTCGCTCATGTGAACCAACAAGGCTGAAATACGTCTGAAATCTTTTTCACGTTTTGCAAGAAAATGGCTTCTCACCTGTGTGTGTCCTTGTGTGGACCGTCAAGTGAGCATTATATTTAAAATCCTTCCCACATGTTTTGCAAGTAAATGGCTTCTCACCTGTGTGTGTTCTCAGGTGTGTAGACAAAGCTGACCTGCACTTGAATGTTTTTCCACAAGTATCACATTGGAAAAGTGCTTTCCCGATTTGAGTATCATTGGGAATCTTTAACAAGTTCTCATCGTCACAGTGACTTCTATTTTTGGGATCTATTTTCTTTGGTTCTGGCTCTGGATTTCTGGTTGATTCAGAGTCTTCATGCTCACTTCCTTTACGATCTGGGCTCTCAGCTACGAGCTGGTGCTCAGTTGTGGGTTCTGGCTCACTGTGGTCCGTTTCCTCATGAGTAGGAGTCAACATGAAGGTCTCCTTCTCCTGCTTCAGCTCAAGCTGCTTTCCCTCCGGACTGGTGCAGAGTTCCTCTTGTTCCTTTTTGGTCTGTGGAGGCGCTGGGTCCTCTTGGTCCAGACTGGAGCTCCTCTCCTGAATACAGAGCTGCTGCTTAGAGAGAACCTCTTCTTCTTCCTCCTCCTTACAGACATGTTGCTCTGGGAGCTCTGGAGGGAGAGAGAACAAAAGGAAATGGGTAATAATCTGATGATAAAAATGAAAATACCAACAAGTGAAACCAAGCATTCACCACACCGGCTATCCTGACAGTGGACGAGGACAAGATGGTAAAATTGTGTGAACCCAGGGCAGAAAACCAACATCAATATTGGATCAAATATTTCAACTTGTTCAATCTTCTTCTCCCTCACAATGGAGAGTTGCTGAATGTGCAATAGAATATCAAGAGAAAGCACAATGTTACTTTGTATAACGTTATATTCTAAAGAAATTATTAAATAAAACAGTTGAAAGGAATATATCGTATTCCATGGACGGCAAGTGTACCGTGGAAGGTAGGTTATTTATTCTCTGCCTGCTTCACCTCATTGTACCAACCTGTTCTCATCTGCTGTCTACCATCTGCATGAATCCACGTGACTGCAGCAATAATTAAAAGGATGAGCTATATTTCACACACCTGTTCTGCGTAGCTTTATTTCAGGTTTCCAAACGATGTCCAGCAGTCTGCGCTGACGGTCGACCTCTTCCTGGTACTCGAAGATAGTTTTTTCAAAACTCGAATATTTCTTCCGCAGCAGCAGTCAGCCGCTCGTGGACAAAGTTTCTCATGTTCTCAACTGACGACATTGTTGTTTTACCTCCGCGAGGACTACTAACGTGACATCTTTCCCCCGCTAACTCCGTTGTTTACTTCCGCTGCGTGTCACACTGTCAAGTTCCGATGTTGGATACGAGTTGTTATTTTGGTTCCGCCTTTTTAATATATTTTTTCTCTCCTCTCGACGTCAACTGATGTTTGAGTCATTTCAAAAACAATCATTTAACATAAAAAATACAACTTTAGCCGGTAGATAAAAGTAACAATGAACCTGTAAACAATTATCAGCAAGAGAGCAAATGAAGGAAAACACCCTCATGAGTAGGAGTCAACATGAAGGTCTCAGTCTCCTGCTTCAGCTCAAGCTGCTCTCCCTCCTGGCTGGTGCAGAGTTCCTCCTGTTCCTCTTTAATCTGTGGAGGCTCTGGGTCCGTTTGGTCCAGACTGAAGCTCCTCTGCTGAATACAGAGCTGCTGCTCATGTAACGGATGTGAAACGGCATAGAAGAAGTCGACTCCGATGGTGGATTTTCCCAGCATTTATTTATGCTGCAGAAGACAACACAACACACTTATTGCCTTCTGGTCCGTCTTTGCACTTCCCTCAGCAATATGAAACCATTGTGCATGGAAGGCAGGACCACACTAAATACAAATAACAATTATCAAAAACATGTAACATACAAGGGGAAAACAGCGACCCCCAATGGACAAAACAAATAACTACATGAGCTAGAGTAATTTCAACAGAAACAACGAAAATTCCAACCTTGAACAAAAGGGAAACACATACCTGCAGAAGACAACACAACACACTTATTGCCTTCTGGTCCGTCTTTCCACTTCCTATACAAACAAAACAACATTTATACAAGGAAAACATACGTCGGGGCGACCGGATGTGGCCAAACAAACGGCACCAAAGTGGCTCAATGAGACCGTCACAAAACGTTCACTTTGACCGTTCAAATCACACAACAGCTGGACACCGTGATCGTACCAGTGACCGTTACCGTGTGGAACATAAATGGTTACTTTTCATTAAAGAACAGAGCCAAAACAGTGCGACATAATTTTCCACTCGACTCACCCTCAGCAATATGAAACCATTGTGAGGGAGAGACGGACTCAGGAGCAGGAAGTGCAACAGATGGAAAGCAATTTCCGCAGGAAACAGAATTTTAAAAATAACGCTAAATTAAATACAAATGGCTCATTAAAATAAAATTCACAAACACTCAACAATATTGTTGAACAACAAACGAAAATAATATACAACACATTGAAAACAAGAAATGACAAATGTATTTCAAACTCCGTTTCACTCACAGAGAACCTCCTCAAATGCCATGTGTCTCATTCAGGCCATCAATGCAGCACCCTATGGAGTCGTTGGTGTACTTGTCTACTCAGACCCTTTGGACATCAACGATGGTCTCATGTCGGACAGCAATGAGACGTTATTGTTTTACCTCCGCGAAGACTAGTAACGTTACATCGTGTCCCAGCTAACTCCGTTGTTTACTTCCGCTGGGTGTCACACTGTCAAGTTCCGACATTAGAAACGAGTTGTTTTTTTCCCCTTCCGCCACTTCACATTTTTTTCTCCTTTCTACGTCAGCTGATATCTTCGAGTTATTTCAAAGAAAAAGATTTAAGATAGAACATAAAAAAACATTTTTTGTAATGCTGGAGGAACCCTGTAGCAATGACCCTCTGTAATCGTACACAATTGCTATCAGCCAAAGAGCTGTTGGAGGAAAACACCCTCATGAGTAGGAGTCAACATGAAGGTCTCAGTCTCCTGCTTCAAGTCAAGCTGCTCTTCCTCCTGACTGGTGCAGAGTCCCTCCTGTTCCTCTTTATTCTGTGGAGGCTCTAGGTCCTCTTGGTCCAGACTAGAGCTCCTTCTCCTGATTACATCACTGGGATCAGTCCTATTCCAAATCAACTAATAGTTTTCTGTTCTCATAATAAACATGTATATGGTGTTGACAAAGAACAATGGTGGTATTGTTTTTCTGTCTGGGAATGAGAACAGCAGAAGGGCACTGCAAAGCTATTATAGCAGAATGATGCAATTCAATATGGTAATCAGGAATTTGATATGCAAGTCTTCACAGCAACAAGAGATGAAAGAAAAAAGTCAATGGTATGGGTCTACAAATACAACAGTATGCTGAGGTGGAGCGATTTAATTGTTTACAAGGTTCACAGTGATGCATAGTTTAACAAGAAAACAGATTGAAGGCACTATATCAATTTTCGTTCGTAAAAATCTTAATCAGCAAACTAACTATAGCTGTTAAATAAAAGGGAGTGGCAGGAAGTCTTAAAAGTGTCACACAAAAATAAATATATGTATGTGAGGTTGATTCATCCAGTGGGAATATGACTCTTCCCAAAAGCTTTGTTGTTAATTTTTCACAAACACAGAGACGGTGGACTAACTATTGTTGTCATGAAAGTATCATTTGAAGCCCTGCGACGAAATATTGTGGTTGTTACGTTTTTGATAGTTTCTCAAAAAGGGCAAATAGTCTAATAAATTGAGAGAGAAAAAATAATATATATATACTCTTTTTCGTTTTATACTAAGAACAATTAAATCGTGCTTCTCCTCATGCTGTGATGTTTGCTTTTCATCTGATATCCAGTTTATCTTTTCTGACAGCTATGTTCTCCCTCTGTGCCTGCTACATCTCATAACTTCAGATTGACTTTAAATAATTTTGTAGGTGTTTGCTTTGAAAATGTGTTTGATTTGAAAATGATTCGACAAACTTTCATACGGCGAATGTATAAAAAAATGTTGTTATGAATAAAGGCATCATTCCGAGAGACCGCTCAAAAGTCTGGATTTGCTTTTGTTTTTTTGTGATTTTCCGGCAGGGAATCGATAGAAGGAAGGACTCCTGCACTACGAGAACGGGACACAGCTCTACCAGTCAGCAGAGGAAGCGACGACAGATATGAAGAACAGAGGACTTCCCATCAACGTGTTCAGGGCTGGACCGAAGGAGGATTTAGCCGCGCAGCTGTCCCGCACTGCATGGGAGAGAGCGGAAGCCCCAGGACGGCGACGGGAGGACACATAACGAGAGCCGGAGGACCCGTGAACGGACGGAAAACGCTGTGAAATGGTGATAAATGTACCAACAAAACAAATATTATAATAATAATTCGCTATCTAAACACAAGTATATTCCCTTCCCTGACAAATGTAAAAATATAAAGTATAATGGAGGGACCAGTCCTTAAGTTAGCCTTTGCAATGATAGACAAAGATTTTTCTTTTCTTTTCTCTCCCTTTTGGGAAATTTCAGCGGAGGCCCTCTACCTAGGAAAAGGAGAGGCTTTCCTCCCAAGCTAGACGTTCCTTCTATTTTAGTTAAGGGTCATTTCAGGACCTCAGCCTTGGAATCTATGTTATTGTGTTTTTTGTTCTATTGTGTGAAAATGTTCTTGATTGTTGTTTCTTCAGGGAGTAAATCATTTGAAATGTGTTTAAGCATAAAGATGCATAGACTTAATCTATGGCTAGTGACAAGATTAAAATAATTTCTTACAATGTTAACGGGCTGTTAAATCCAATCAAACGGTCTAAAATTCTATCTAAAATGAAGAAGGAGAGGGCACACGTGGTATATTTACAAGAAACCCACTTAAATGATAAGGAGCATGAAAAACTGAAGAGAATGGGCTTTACTAACTTGTTTTTCTCATCATATAAGCTCGGACATAGGAGAGGAGTAGCCATTCTCATTTCTAAACAGGTCAATTTTGAAAAGATATCTGAAATCAAAGATAAGGAGGGTAGGTATGTTTTAGTAAAGGGAAATATAGATGGAAATATAATAACTTTACTCAATATCTATGCACCTCCGGGAAGTGATATGGGATTTTTTCAAAAGATAATTGATATCATAATAACAAAAACACAAGGCCTACTAATATGTGGGGGGGATCTTAATATCCATCTTCAACCACAACTTGATTCTTCAAGTGGGAAAACATATGAATCAAAATCTCTACATAGAAAAGTCAACACACTTTTCAAGGATGTGGGACTTATTGATATATGGAGAGAACTATTCCCACAAAGAAGAGATTACACCCACTACTCCGCTCCTCACTCCATTTACACAAGAATAGATTATTTTATAACATTTGGGAGGGATAGAGATAAAATACATACATGTGATATTGGGACAATTGATTTGAGTGACCATGCGCCTATTTATCTAACGGTTGACCTTGACCTACCACCCCGAAATACTATATGGAAACTAAACTCTGGCCTTCTCAATGACCCTGGTTTCAAACAAGATATTAGAAAAGAAATGAGTGTCTTCCTAGAATTTAATGATAATGATGAGGTCTCACCTCTTATTGTGGGATACTATGAAAGCGGTTTTAAGAGGAAAAATTATAGCAATAGCCTCACATAAGAAAAGACAAAGAAAAAAGGCTCTAGAGGAGCTACTACAAAAATTGAAGAATTTAGAAACAAAACATAAGGCCAGTTCAGATGGAAATACGTTTCAGGAAATCGAGAAAACCAGAAATGAAATTAGAAGTTTAACCACACAAGACATTAAAAGAAACCTCATGTATCTGAAACAGAGACATTATGAAAGTGGCCCAAAATCAATGAAAATACTAGCATGGAAACTGAAGAAAAAACTAGCTGAAAATACAGTTCATAAAATACGACACCCTAGGACAAAGGAGATCCAAAACAAACTAAGTGAGATTCATGAAGCATTTGAAGCATTTTACAAAAAAAATTATACAAGAGTCCCAGGAGGAGACATAGCCCAGATTGATACTTTCTTGAACACCCTGAAATTACCCACTCTTAATGAAGAGCAAAACCAAGAGCTAATCGCTGAGATAACAGAAAGTGAACTGCAAGCAGCAATTAGCAGACTTAAAGTAGGTACGGCTCCAGGTTCCGATGGTTTTACAGCTGAGTGGTACAAGGAGTTTAAAAATGACTTGATTCCTATCATACTTCCTACTCTAAACTGGGTCCTGGAAAGGCCCAAACACCTCCTAGTTGGAAGGAGGCCATTATTTCTGCCATTCCAAAGGAAGGCAAGGATAAAACGGAGTGTGCGTCTTACAGACCAATATCTGTTTTAAATGTAGATTATAAGATGTTCACTTCTATTATGGCCAGAAGACTTGAAAAGTTTATGACTAAATTGATCCACAACGATCAGACAGGTTTCATACACCAACGTCAAACACAAGACAATATAATAAGGACGTTACATATTATTAATCATATAGCAAAAACAAATTGGAAGCAATAGTAATTAGTATAGATGCTGAGAAGGCATTTGACTCGTCAATTGGGATTTTCTACAGAACTCTTCATAGATTTGGTTTTCATGCCAGGATTATTAAAACCTTACAATCATTATACAATACTCCTACTGCAAGGGTCAAGGTCAATGATTATTTATCAAATAGGTTTACCCTGGAAAGGGGTACAAGACAGGGCTGCGCATGGTCACCAATATTATTTGCACTTTTCCTTGAACCACTAGCCCAATATTTAAGACAAAACAGAGAAATAAGAGGCATTCAACTGGCAGAAAGAGAGCATAAGATAGCTTGCTACGCAGATGATGTACTAGTTTATCTTAGCCAGCCAACACTCTTTGCCCCAGCTGATGCTGGCACTTGAGAAATATGGGCAATTATCAGGATATAAGGTTAATGTGGGTAAAACCCAAGTACTATCGTATAACTATAATCCAACATCAGAAATGGAAAGCAAATACCCATGGTCATGGCAAGCAAAATCTTAAGTACCTAGGCATAAATATTCCAAAAGATCTGTCAAAACTATCAGAATATAACTACTCACCTATAAACAAAAAAATCAAAGAAGATATCACAAGATGGAACCTCGTACCTTTCTTTAGTTTCAGCTCAAGAATACAATCTATTAAAATGAACATATTACCCAGATTGTTATATCTATTTCAAACCCTACCAATAGAAGTTTCTCAGGGCCAGCTTAATGAATGGGACAAAATGTTGTCGAGATATGTGTGGCAAGGCAAGAGACCAAGGGTTCGTCTTAAAACACTGCAGTTAGTAAAGGAGAAGGGAGGATGGGGTTTGCCATCCCTCAAGGAATACTACTATGCTGCCCAGACAAGAGCTATAATATGCTGGTGCAATCCTTCATATGATGCACAGTGGAAAGACATTGAAGAAAAAATATTTCCCATTCCAATACAAGCAATCATAGCTGACTCTAAACTGCAACACTACATAAACAGTTCTGATAATCCATGGGTCAAATTGACCCTTAAAGTGTGGAAGAATATCATTCGAGAATACAAACTTGAAGGAGATCTACTGTGCCTTAAATGGTGTGGATATGACTCAGACTTCACACCAAATAAAATGGACACCAGATTTAAAAAATGGAGAGCTAATGGAATAACAGCTTTATGCAATATTATGAAGGGAAACAAACTGTTTAGTTTTGAAATGATTAAAGAAAATTATCTTGAAGAGAAACAGGACTTCTTTAGATACCTACAGTTGCGGCATTTTGTCAATGAAAATGTTAAAATGGTAACAGAGGTAAACTCCAGTCTCATAGAACTGTTTAAAAGAGCATACAAGTCAAATTGCAATAAAGGGGCAATATCAGCCATATATAAATGCTTTCTAGAGCTTAAAACTCATTCAACAGCATACATTAAAGTAAAATGGGAAAAGGAATCTGGGATAGATATTTCTGAGGAAGAATGGACATTAATATGGGGGTATCAATGGAAATGTACCAGTTCAATGAGCTGGCGAGAGTTTAACTGGAAAAATTGTATTAGATACTTCATTACACCATCTCAGACATCTCATTATAGCGATAACATTCCTGTTTGCTGGAGAAAGTGTGGACACCAAAGCGCAAACCATTACCACATCTTCTGGGACTGTCCCATCATTAAAAACTTTTGGAAGGCGGTACACAATGCTTTACAGGACATCTTTCACGAGGACATCCCTTTGGACTTTAAGATTCTGTACCTTGGAAATATACCTCAAAGCTGGCTGAAAGGGGACAGACTCTTGATAAATGCAATGCTGGTGGCCAGTAAAAAGTCTATTACCAGAAAATGGTTATTACCAGAGGGTCCTACAATCACATCATGGAGAGACATTGTAACAGAGATCTACAGAATGGAGCAGATTACAGCCCATGTTAACCAAAGAACGGAAACATTTCTTTAGCACTGGCAAAAGTGGTGCAACTATGTCACCGATAAATGGCCTGACTGTATTTCTTTACTCTATAGAAAATGATTTCTCCCTGCTTTATTTTAAAGTTTTGTTACTATGGTATTGTTTTTGTTACTTTATTTGCATATGTGTTTATTTTTTTGTTTTCACTTCTCTTTATACAAAGAATCTGAAAAATGTCAATATGTGTATGTGAGATTCTGAACACTAATAAAATATAAATTTAAAAAAAAGAAGAAGGAAGGACTCCAGCCCTCCGGCTTTTACAAGAACAAAAAGCATAATAAAGCACCCTCTCAAGAACTGACTGTATGAGAGATAAACAGTTGAATCTGAATTTTTCAACCCTCGACCCTCGGAGGAAATAATTTGTATTTTAATGTCATTTAGAGATGCGCACACTGTTTCTGATTCTCAATATTTGAATTCATAGTATAATTGAATAATGTTTGTAACGCCTGGGTATGCCGATACAAAAAAAGGTATTGTTCATTGTTCAGCTTATATTAATACAAATATTTGTGCAATTATCAGTTATTTATATGCAATCGGCAGTGTGATACAAGCGTATTATGGAGTTTGCTATCTAAAATGTGTTCCGTGTACAAATTCATGTCAAATTTGGGCTTTTAGTTTGATTGTATTTTAAGAGTGAATGCTATTTTGTAAGTCTTTTCTGTGTTACACAAGTACTTCATGGGGTAATGTGCCTTTTATTACCCGTTTTAGATCCTCTTTTCATCACTTTTTCAATTCAGTTTATTTTATGTAGGGGGTGGGGGGAGAGAGGTGGGGGGGGGATTCTTTACCATCCTGCCAATGTTAAAGGCTCTAAAATAAGAAGCATATTTGATTATTACAACACTATAATACATACTCATAGTGGTGTCTATGCGTCACAATAGTTAATACATTCTGATTCATATGTGAAGTCTGGAGCTCCTGAGCCGTCAGTAACCCGGCCTTGGTTATGATCCTCCTGACCTTGTCGGTGTTACAGTTGTAGTAAGGAGGTGGGCCAGAAAGTGGGTCAGGAGGTGGGCCAGCTCCACTGTTAACCGACCTGAGGTTACCAGGGGATGTGAGATGTACAAATTGGGAGGAGGAGGTTGTTTCTGGGGATGGGGAAAGGGGCATGTTGGAGGCCGTAGCCCAGGAAAATGGCAATTGGGTTGGCGGAGGTAGTGAGGAGGTCCCACGCCGCAGCCGGAATGGGTCAGGAGGGTAGAGGCCACACCTCCTGAACCCATCCACCACTACTCTCCGATCCTTCACCCTCTGGTATGTGTCTCTTAGGACCCTTGAAAACTCCATAGAAACCAGGAAGGAGATGCTCACTATCTCCATAAAGCTACGACACATCAGGCCTGTACTATCCCTCCCTCTGTCTGCCAGCAGCAGAGGGAACAATTTAAATCACAGTCAATATGCTGTTCATAAGTGGATGCCTAGAATCCATACGATAGCATCCTGTGGTATGTTCTGTATTATAAGATGTTGAATACATATAATTAATGCAGAAGGTTACTATCATTTGGTCATGGGTAGACCTACGTCTGTGTTTTTAATATTACTATTGTGTGGCTTTTGCAGGTTCACAGGCTAATCTGGTTTGTGATGAGACACGTCTGCTTGTGGGATTAATATATTCCCAAATGGGGTTGGTTATGAATGAATTCTGGCTTGTGGTTCCATTGATCCTTTCAGTGAGCTAGGTGGAACAGCAGCTCTCGTTTCATGGGAGGGAGCGTTAAACTGTACCTACAACGTTGGCGGTCCAGGGTTCAAACCAACATCTGTTTTCAACAACAGGTTGACTTAGTTTTACATGAATTTAATGGGCATTCATTTGAATATGAGCTGCACGGTGGTGTAGTGGCTAGCACTGTCGCCTCACAGCAAGAGGGCCGCGGGTTCAATTCTCGGTCGGGTCGGTCCTTCTGTGTGGAGTTTGTATGTTCTCCCCGTGGCAGCGTGGGTTCCCTCCGGGTTCTCCGGCTTCCTCCCACAGTCCAAAGACATGCAGCAGGTTAATTGATGTCAAATTGCCCATAGGTGTGAATGCTTGTCTGTCTCTATGTGCCCTGAGATGGACTGGCGGCCTGTCCAGGGTGTCCCCTGCCTTCACCCTATGTCAGCTGGGATCGGCTCCAGCGCCCCTAATGAGGATGAAGCGGTATTGATAATGGATGGATTCATTTGAATATAAAGCGTTTTTTATATACACCTTTTACATGCGCTCAACAGCATCCATCTTCTTTCTTTAAGATCTTGGTTGGTTTCATTCAAAACAAACATGCTACTATTGTCTTTCATCTAAGGCCGGTGCAGGTGTTTGGGTGTCTGCCAGACAATGCAGGCATTAGCTGCATTTAAAGTTGATCCCGCAGCATTATTAAGCAGTTAACCTGTTTAAATTCTAAAACACCATCAAAGAGTTCATTTATACTTCACATTTCTGCTAAGGCTAAGGATGACAAATATATGATTTCCAATGACACACCAACTTTTTCAATAAAATTATTGGTTTTCCTCATAAAATCTGGTGTTATGACGCAGCGAAGTTGCAGTGGAACATTATTTTGTCTTAATTTCTTGTTGCATCTGAATTTTTCCCGTGACGTGAAACTGGACATCTTCAACCATGAAGAGTTGAAAAACTCGTCCAATGTGATGAGAGTTATCAGAGGGAGTGTTGAGCCAGGTCAGACTGCTGACCAAGTCCAAAATATCCATTTCATGACTTGTGCGTGTGTAATTGAAATAATGATCGCTAATGACATGAGACATTATCCACCTCAATAAAACACAGTACAATCCATCTTATTGTCATGCATTAATAAAGGGAAAAAAACAGTGTTTGGTTTCTTTAGAACATCAACTGCCAGCTCTTACATGTTTGGTAGTGTCCGAAAAGTTCTGTTCTCATGGCAAATACCTATGTTTTCATAATTAACATGTAGTGCAGTGGTCACCAACCTTTTTGAGCCCAAGTTCCCTGACCTCCGCCTTCATGACGGCAAGATCTACCTATTGAGGCGTTGAGAGAAAACGACTGTCCAGACTGGATTTATGACTTTTTATTTGGCCTAATTGTCATTTTGGTCCAGCGTTCAAATTGATGTGACCAGGAACACAGAATTTAAGTGTAATATAACAAGTAAGATATTTGTTAACCGCACACAATATGAACAAGAAAAAACACATTTGCAATGAGCAGCTGGATGAACTACCAATATAAATGTTGTATTTATTTACATTTCGTTGCCTCTGTACCTGTACTTTAGAAATGACAATGAATTTAATCTAATCCAATTACAACACAACACTGACAACATGATCAGTCAATGCAACTCATGTAAGTTCAGCTCTCATCATAATGCCATCAAGCCATGTGACTCCAGTCAGTGTTATGGGAGTGACTGAACTCTGTCTGTGAGCTTGTAGTTAGATCATAATCACAGACAGCCAGTCTGAGGCCATCTGTCAGCTGTCTGTCAGTAATCCAGCTCCTGGTCTTTGATTTGGTGATTTTCTCAACTCCACTGACGAGTTTTTCGGGGCAAAATTGGTGTTGATGAAAGTTTTCTCATCTGGGATTGGTTCTGAACTCACACCGTTGGTGATTACGTTCACATCAGCTCTACAGACATCCTCAGATTTAAATAATTTTCATAATAATAAATATGAGAATCACCATTTGTGACTCCTGCATCTGTCCCTTTTCAAATAATAGAATGAATGCAATTGCAATCACTTTCAAGTAAACCAGATTGCTCAATCAGACAAGAAAAAAAAGCTCAATGTTGAGCTTTTGTTTTGAAGGACAACAGCAGAAAAGCCCAACTCACGGAAGACCTGGCAAGTCGCCAAGAATCTCGGCTGTCGCGCATGCGCAGGTGTAACCTGTTAATGCCGTAACGTAAACATGTACACGAAGGTACAGGCATTTCAACACTTATTTATTGATGACTTAGTTTTATGTCGGTGTACTTTGAGCTTGTAATATGTGAAGTTATCAATAAAGGTCTTAATGCATTTCCCCCTGCGCCCCACCTGTAGTGGTACGTTCCCCTCTTTCGGGGAGCACAGCTGACAACACGGCTGTGTAAGCGAACCCGTTTTCAGGCGTTCATGAATCAGGAGGAGATCTTTTCTGACGTCAATCTTCCAGTCAGAAAGAAAACATTTCAGAAGACACTTCAGAAAATGTTCGAAAACAAGGAACAATGTGTTTCTGAATTTATTTTCATTTTATTTTGGAGATCGACAGGGAACGTCTCCGAGATCGACCGGTCGATCGCGATCGACGGGTTGGCGACCACTGATGTAGTGGATGTTAACAAAGAATAACGGTGGTATTTTGTTGTATGTATGATCTTATAAGCCTCGTCAATGGAGTAGCCTCAAAGTATGTTTTCCCACAGGTCTCGTAGTTACGGCTTCTCCCCAGAGTGGGCTCTTCTCATGTGAACCAACAAGGCTGAATTACATCTGAAATCTTTTTCACATGTTTTGCAAGAAAATGGCTTCTCACCTGTGTGTGTCCTCATGTGGACCTTCAAGTTAGTACTAGATATAAAATCCTTCCCACAAGTTTTGCAAGAAAATGTCTTCTCACCCGTATGTGTCCTTGTGTGGACCTTCAAGCTAGCATTAGATATAAAATCCTTCCCACATGTTTTGCAAGAAAATGGCTTCTCACCTGTGTGTGTTCTCATGTGGACCGTCAAATAACTACTTTTTACAAAACTCCTCGAACATGTTTTGCAAGAAAATGGCTTCTCACCTGTGTGTGTTCTCATGTGGCTTTTCAAGTGATAACTATTTTGAAAATCCTTTCCACATGTTTTGCAAGAAAATGGCTTCTCACCTGTGTGTGTCCTTGTGTGGACCGTCAAGCTAGCATTAGATGTAAAATCCTTCCCACATGTTTTGCAAGAAAATGGCTTCTCACCTGTGTGTGTTCTCATGTGGACTGTCAAATAACTACTTTTTCCAAAACTCCTCGAACATGTTTTGCAAGAAAATGGCTTCTCACCTGTGTGTGTTCTCATGTGGCTTTTCAAGTGATAACTATATTGAAAATCCTTTCCACATGTTTTGCAAGAAAATGGCTTCTCACCTGTGTGTATTCTCATGTGGACCATCAAATGACTACTTTTTCCAAAATTCCTCGAACATGTTTTGCAAGAAAATGGCTTCTCACCTGTGTGTGTTCTCAGGTGTGTAGACAAAGCTGACCTGCACTTGAATGTTTTTCCACAAGTATCACATTGGAAAAGTGCTTTCCCGATTTGAGTATCATTGGGAATCTTTAACAAGTTCTCATCGTCACAGTGACTTCTATTTTTGGGATCTATTTTCTTTGGTTCTGGCTCTGGATTTCTGGTTGATTCAGAGTCTTCATGCTCACTTCCTTTACGATCTGGGCTCTCAGCTACGAGCTGGTGCTCAGTTGTGGGTTCTGGCTCACTGTGGTCCGTTTCCTCATGAGTAGGAGTCAACATGAAGGTCTCCTTCTCCTGCTTCAGCTCAAGCTGCTTTCCCTCCGGACTGGTGCAGAGTTCCTCTTGTTCCTTTTGGTCTGTGGAGGCGCTGGGTCCTCTTGGTCCAGACTGGAGCTCCTCTCCTGAATACAGAGCTGCTGCTCAGAGAGAACCTCTTCTTCCTTCTCCTCCTCATCCTTACAGACATGTTGCTTTGGGAGCTCTGGAGGGAGAGAACGAAAGGAAATAGGTAATAATCTGATGATAAAATGAAAATACCAACAAGTGAAACCAAGCATTCACCACGCTGGCTATCCTGACAGTGGACGAGGACAGGATGGTAAATTTGTGTGAACCCAGGGCAGAAAACCAACATCAGTATTGGATCAAATATTTTAACTTGTTCAATCTTCTTCTCCCTCACAATGGAGAGTTGCTTAATGTGCAATAGAATATCAAGAGAAAGCACAATGTTACTTCGTATAACGTTATAGTCTCAAGAAATTATTAAATAAAACAGTTGAAAGGAATATAGCGTATTCCATGGACGGCAAGTGTACCGTGGAAGGTAGGTTATATATTCTCTGCCTGCTTCACCTCATTGTACCAACCTGTTCTCATCTGCTGTCGACCATCTGCATGAATCCACGTGACTGCAGCAATAATTAAAAGGATGAGCTATATTTCACACACCTGTTCTGCGTAGCTTTATTTCAGGTTTCCAAACGATGTCCAGCAGTCTGCGCTGACGGTCGACCTCTTCCTGGTACTCGAAGATAGTTTTTTCAAAAACTCCGAATATTTCTTCCGCAGCAGCAGTCAGCCGCTCGTGGACAAAGTTTCTCATGTTCTCAACTGACGACATTGTTGTTTTACCTCCGCGAAGACGACTAACGTGACATCTTTCCCCCGCTAACTCCGTTGTTTACTTCCGCTGGGTGTCACACTGTCAAGTTACGACGTTGGATACGAGTTGTTATTTTGGTTCCGCCTTTTTATATTTTTTCTCTCCTCTACATCAACTGATGTTTGAGTTATTTCAAAGACAATCATTTAACATAAAAAATACAACTTTAGCCGGTAGATAAAAGTAACAAGGACCCTGAAACAATAATCAGCAAGAGAGCAAATGAAGAAAAACACCCTCATGAGTAGGAGTCAACATGAAGGTCTCAGTCTCCTGCTTCAGTTCAAGCTGCTCTCCCTCCTGGCTGGTGCAGAGTTCCTCCTGTTCCTCTTTAATCTGTGGAGGCTCTGGGTCCGTTTGGTCCAGACTGAAGCTCCTCTGCTGAATACAGAGCTGCTGCTCACAGAGAACCTCCTCAAATGCCATGTGTCTCATTCAGGCCATCAATGCAGCACCCTATGGAGTCGTTGGTGTACTTGTCTGCTCAGACCCTTTGGACATCAACGATGGTCTCATGTCGGACAGCAATGAGACGTTATTGTTTTACCTCCGCGAAGACTACTAACGTTACATCGTGTCCCCGCTAACTCCATTGTTTATTCCGCTGGGTGTCACACTGTCAAGTTCCGACATTAGAAACAAGTTGTTTTTTTCCCCTTCCGCCTCTTCACATTTGTTTCTCCTTTCTACGTCAGCTGATATCTTCGAGTTATGTCAAAGAAAATGATTTAAGATAGAACATAAAAAAACATTTTTTGTAATGCTGGAGGAACCCTGTAGCAATGACCCTCTGTAATCGTACACAATTGCTATCAGCCAAAGAGCTGTTGGAGGAAAACACCCTCATGAGTAGGAGTCAACATGAAGGTCTCAGTCTCCTGCTTCAAGTCAAGCTGCTCTTCCTCCTGACTGGTGCAGAGTCCTCCTGTTCCTCTTTAATCTGTGGAGGCTCTGGGTCCTCTTGGTCCAGACTAGAGCTCCTTCTCCTGATTACATCACTGGGATCAGTCCTATTCCAAATCAACTAATAGTTTTCTGTTCTCATAATAAACATGTATATGGTGTTGACAAAGAACAATGGTGGTATTGTTTTTCTGTCTGGGAATGAGGACAGCAGAAGGGCACTGCAGAGCTATTATAGCAGAATGATGCAATTTAATATGGCAATCAGGAATTTGATATGCAAGTCTTCACAGCAACAAGAGATGAAAGAAAAAAGTCAATGGTATGGGTCTACAAATAAAACAGTATGCTGAGGTGGAGTGATTTAATTGTTTACAAGGTTCACAGTGATGCATAGTTTAACAAGTAAACAGGTTGAAGTCACTATATCAATTTTCGTTCGTAAAAATCTTAATCAGCAAACTAACTATAGCTGTTAAATAAAAGGGAGTGGCTTAAAAAATTCAACATTTGCCTGTAAAACGCAGTAAAGTAGAAATATAAAAGTACAAATATACCTCAAATGTATTTAAATTTTTTAAACTCAAGATTCTATGTGTGGAATTTAAATGAAATCTTAGCCATCTGAGGACAGCGTTGTACAATATTACAGTATTTGAGTTCATGCAGTTACATTCCAGCACAGCTTGTTCAACATGAGGATGCCCCACTGATCAAACCATCAGCTACGGTATTCAGTCATAAATTAACAATAAACTGTCTGTGAGCTCCAACATTCAAACAACTCTTGTATGGTATAACTTAACTTCTTCACTATGGGCCACTTTTAAAATCCAAAACAATGATAATTGTAAGAGCCAAATGTTTTGTAGGTGCATGTATGTTTATGTATACACTGGGTGGCGCTGTTGCTGTTATTTTGTTCGCCTACATTAATCACCAGGGGCCGGTATTTCAAAATGATCCACCAGTATTAATCCTCCTGGATTGGATCAAATCCTGATCAGATCCCAAAAACGGGTATTTCAAAGCAAATCTGATCCTGAAGATTCAGATTTGGTAATCCAATCCTGCCTTTTATCCGGATTAAACACTGCTGTTGAGTATTTCAAAACTTTGGTGGGAAATCTGAATCAGTTTGATCCTAAAAATCAGGATTATCCTGATCCCACCTCAGAGGTGGATTTGAGGGAGATTACATGAAAATGTTGGACCAGCCAAGTGTAACTGCTCCCAAAGTTCATTGTTTGATACAGATATAGCTAGACTGCTGTTTCATCAATGTTTATTTTCTTTGCATGTTCCTTTCTTTTTCAGAAAACACAGTGAAAAATTGAAGTAAAAAATTATACAACGATTCGTTGAATATCAGTCAAATGTATTTATTAACATGCAGCACACACACTTAATGTTCATAGCAAAGCTCAAGGTTAAAGCATTTGGAGCAGCTCTGTGTTAACTGTCTGTCTTCTCTTTCCACAAACATCTCAAAAGAAAACATATTACGGTTTTATCTCTTTTGTTGACAACTGTTTCCTAAAAATGCAACTTAATTGAGTTTATTTTGTATAGCAAATTATCACAAATTACACATTTGCCTCAGAGGGCTTTACAAACTGCACACATAGACATCCCTGTCCGAGGACCTCACATCGGAGATATGTACAACACATTTTAAAATCTACACCCAATGCATTGCGAGTAAATGCATTAAAATGTGGATCGCGACATACAGACGCTAGCCTCTTTACTAGCTTGTTAGCTCCTTAACACAGAAGTCAATGGAGCAGCGTTAGCTCGCGTTAGCGCGAACTCGGCTTTATTTGACTTCGCCGAGCTATTCTTTCAACTTTGTGCGAATTTACGTAATTCGTTAACTCAATAAAGTGATTGCCTTTCATCTCGTTTTAGGACGCATCAACACTGACGAATATTATACTTAGATTTAGAGACAACACTAGTGCCAGCTTCTCCTTTTTTCCGTAAAATGTTCGCTCCGTTTCCGGCTTCCTGTCTGATCCAGGGGCGGGACGGATTTGGAAATCCCAATCTGCCGGTATCAGGATCTCTCTGATCCAATCCCGCAAAATTTTGAAATACCGGGATGGATCAGGTTGATCCGTGGCTGAGGAAAGGGGGATTTGGTTATCTGGATCATTCTGATCTGGATTACAAGTTTTGAAATACCGGCCCCAGGTAATTGGCGACGGCAGGTTTTATAATCTTAAAGGGTACCTGTAGTGCAAAACAATATGTAGCCAGATCAAAAGATAATGTGTTTCTAAAGTGTATTCATGCACTGACGGTCCAGTATTCAATAACAATACGTAGTTTAGGCTGTTCAAAGTCCTCAAATCCGACATGCGACAGTGCACTGGAGCTTGAATATGTCGCGGGTGGTGTGACGTCAGAGCGTTGATAGATCGACAGCCAGCCACAGCGGATGTGTTCAGATACCAATGTAAACAACGTCGAGCGCTCGCAAACAAATGCTGAGAGATTGAGAATATGGACGATGAAAGATTGTCTGATTCAGCAACTGGATACTTGTTTGAACCTTTAAAGCAGACTATCCCCATTTAGTGAATTGTGACAGCGATGATAGCGATGATTCTGATGAAGTTGATGCCAAGGACCGCCGTCCAGATGCTTCACCGTGCGGACCGTGCACGCAAGTCGGCGGACGTTTGGTGCAGTTGTGGAAATGTGCCACAAAAACAGACAGAGAGTGCATTTGTTGTAAAGAGCACGAACTTATGTCCGATGATATAGTGTCATTAGACCTCATCTGCTTCACACAAAAGAGTGAGCTTGATAGCTACATCGCGCATAAGCCAGCGCTGGAGATGTCTTTCATTGATGCAATGATCGGCCGACATGTTCGGGGGCCTGCACCCGAGGGAGAACTGTCAAATCGGTAAGTTTGCCAGTTGCTTCATGTCGGCTAATTTGCGATCACCAGAGTTGGTGTGATTATTACTAATATTCGCGTGTAGAAGTGGCTCCGGATGGGCTGAATTCCTTTCAACGACTCTACGTCATAGTTAGCTTTGAGCTGGAGTAAATAACTAGCAAAATGGCTGCGCCCACGGATTCGGAATTTTGACAAAGAATCGTGCACAGCGGACCCTCGCCGAACAGATACGGTGTGTGGAGCGGACCTTCCCGGACTCTTTAGTTATTGTACTCGGGGATTTTAACAAAGGAAACCTCAGCCACGAACTCTCTAAATATAGACAGTTAATTAAATGCCCTACTAGAGAGAAGAGCATTCTGGACCACTGCTACACAACAATCAGCAGGGCCTATCACGCCGTCCCTCGAGCTGCACTGGGAAACTCTGACCACGTCATGGTTCATCTGATTCCCTCATACAGGCAGAGACTAAAGCTCTGCAAACCTGTGGTGAGGAAGTTCAAGAAGTGGACCAGTGAGGCTCTGGAGGATCTACGGGCGTGCTTGGACTGTACTGACTGGGATGTCTTCAGGACTGCTACCAACAGCCTGGATGAGTACACAGAGGCTGTAACTTCACATCAGCATCTGTGAGACAGCTGTATTCCATCCAGCTCCAGGGTGAGTTATAACAACGACAAACCCTGGTTCACAGCGGAGCTCAGGAAGCTAAGACTGCAGAAGGACCAGGCATTCAGGAGTGGGGACAAGGACCTGTACACAGAGTCCAAATACAGGTTTAGCAAGGCGGTGAGAGATGCTAAACGTCTGTACTCTGAGAAACTGCAACAGCAGCTCTCAGCAAACGACTCTGCTTCTGTCTGGAGAGGGCTCAGGCAGATCACCAACTACAAGCCCAAATCACCCCACTCCATGAACAATGTGCTTCTGGCAGACGAGCTAAATGAGTTCTACTGCCTTTGAAAGACAATGGAGCAGTCCTGAGACCATCCCCCACAGCCCCATCAACAAGCCACAGACCATCAGAAACC
>NC_079405.1:8442276-8448023 GCF_029220125.1 Pseudoliparis swirei | reverse complement strand
AGCCTCCATCATGCTTTGGGGGAACCTGCTCTCCTTTAAAGCCTTTTTTCTGAAGTTTAATATAGGTCAAAAGCTTGTGTATGACAACAATATCTTGACAACACATCACCACTCTATTTATTTGTAATATCTATTTGTAATATATTATATATATATTTTTTCTTTCTACCATGAGCACCAAACTAAGGACATCTGCGTAATATGTGTTCCCTTCAACTTGACAGCTTTATTGTTAGCGCAAGGCGAGTTAAGGTAAAAAGACTCACTGCCGACATTCAATCCCCCATAGCCACACCGAAATGAAAGAGAGGGAGAAACCATGTCAAAAAACATGATCAAATCATCAAAATAGTAGAATCAATAGAGAGAAAAGATTGAGCCGAACAAGCCGATATGTTTGTGGGTTAAATGTGACCTGAGAAACTCTGAAGATGGTTCTGCTCTGATATCTCTCCATTTAAAGACACATGCGCGCACATGGCCACACACCCGAGCACAAACTGGTCTGTGTGTGTGAGATCCGCCACTGATTAGCCTAACGTGAAACACCTGTGTGAGTGAGAGATAGACAGCTCAGAATCGGGTTGAAAGCAACCTGTCAGAACATTTGGATTTGACAGAGAACCATAACTCCGATCCTAAAGACGTCTACATTAGGAGATGCTCAAGGCTTTTGTGGACGTTTACCTGTCCTTAAATATTTTTAGGTTTGAAATGAGAGTTTAATCTGAGTTCAGAAAAATGTTCCTGTTTCCTTAAAAAAGTTCAAATGTCGTCAGGTTTCAATGGAATGACTGAGAAAAGGTGGACTGCTCCCTCTTCAAAGCTTCTCTAGAAAAATCTGAAACTGTTAGTTCCATAGTCACATGTTCACGACAGCACAAGATTCCTACTACTTTATCAAAAATAATGCTAAAAAGGTAAGAATAGTAGCGTGGTGACGATATGCAAAAATAATTTCCGGCAGTCCTGACGCAGCTGTCCCCTCTAGCGATGACGTCACAGCTCTAGACTTCCCCACACACACCCATTGAAAACTCCAGGAGGAGCGGAAAAACACATACAACTAAAATGGTAACAATTAAATAACTATATGAGATCTGAAAAGAAGCTGAATTATAAAGTTAAAGCTAACACTTTTGTCAACATTTTAAAGGTGGAATTGTTTCTTTAGCTGAATGTATGCTGATATTGTAAGCTTTTAAAGTTGAACAAGTTGAAGCGGATTTGAAGATTTCCCCCATTGGATCCCATTCATTATTTATTCCATAAAAAAATTAATAATTTGAAAATTTGAAAAGATAACAAATATTTGAAAATACACAGTAATAGCTGAAGGCTATCTGAACATAAGAAAAATTAAATAGCTGAATTTGCTGAAAATATGAAGATACTGTAAGCTTTTTAAAGTTGATTTTCTCCATAAGGGACTGATGAATTAAAAATAACATTAAAGTATTTAAATATACAAACATTTGAAACATTTGAAATATGAAAAGTCATTCCCCTTTATTCCTGAAGAAGCTGAATTTTTAAATATTTGAATGGTTCAAATAGCTGAATATATGAAGGAGAAGAAGAGGTCCAAAAAAGGTACGGAAGAAATAGAATAATAATAAAAAGTTTAACTAGAAAATGCATTTCCTTCTGAAAATGCGTTGGAATGCTAACATTTTAAAGCTTGAAGCTGAAAAATAAAAACAAAATTGCTGAAAAAGGTTTGAAAATAGCTGAAAATAGCTGAATATGAAATGAATAACTGAAAATGTCTGAACATAGCTGAAATATGAAATGATTAACTGAAAATGTCTGAAAATAGCTGAAATATGAAATGAATAACTGAACATTTCTGAAAATATCTGAAATATGAAATGAATAACTGAAAATGTCTGGAAATAGCTGAAATATGAAATGAATAACTGAAAATGTCTGGAAAAAGCTGAAATATGAAATGAATAACTGAAAATGTCTGAATTTAGCTGAAATAAAAAATGTTTTAAAGCTGAACATAGCTTAAAATAGCTGCCAACAGATAATAGGCTGAACATAGCATAAAGATCTGAACATATCAAAAGGGAAAATTCCTGCTGAAAATGTTGAAGCACACACATATTGGGTGGAAATGTATAACTGAAAAAGATAGGCACAACTTTAACTTCTAAATATTCAAAGATATGAATCACAATCCAAGAAATGAGAGAGGGGGAAAAATCAGACTGAGATCAAGAGAGAAAAAAATTGAGAGCCCGAAGGAGAAAGATAAATAAAGAAAAAGGGGGAAACCAGAGTGAAGGATAGACAAACTAAACACTGAGTGGATTTTTACAAAAGCATTTGTTAAACCCTGTCAAAAAAAAAGATCAAATCACAAAATAGTAGAATCAATAGAGAGGAAAGATTGGCCAAGCGCCCATATTTTGTTATTTTTGTGGGTTAAATGAGACCTGAGAAAGTCATGCTGGTCTCTTCTAATATTTTCCACATATAGACACACCGCGCACGCCCCAAAACACGCCAAACGTTAGTTGTGTGGGGTTCAAAATGTATTATAACAAGATTTTGTGTGAGATCTGCCACTGATTAACCTAACGTGAAACACCTGTGTGAAAAGACAGCTCAGATTCTGAGGAAAGCAGCCTGTCAGAACATTTGGATTTGAAGAGAACATAACTCCCATCCTAAAGAAGTCTAATTAGGAGATGCTCAAGGCTTGTGTGAACGTTTACATTCCTTAAATATTTTTTAGGTTAAGAAAAGAGAGTTTAATCACAGTTCAGAAAATGTTCCTGCTTGCTTCAAAAAGTTGAAAGGTGCTCAGAATTACAATGGAGAAGACTGAGGAGAAAGGTGGACTTCCTCCCTCTTTAAGGCTTCTCTAGAAAAATTGGGGAAAATGTTGGATTCCATAGTCACATGTCTCGACAAGCACAAGATTCTACTACTTTATCAAAAAATTTTGCCTAAAGAGTAATAATTGTGGCCGTAGTGACGATATACAAATCTTTTTCCCACGATTCTGAAGCAGCACTGCACTCTCGACGACGTCACAGCTCTAAGGTCCCCACACACACCCATTGTAAAGTCCAGGAGGAGCGGAAAAAAACATAAAACTAAAATGGTTACAATTAAAAATAAGAGATATGAAAAAACATTTATAAAGTTTTAAATTTTAAAATTTTAAAAGGGGGAATTGTGTATTTAGCTGAATGTATGCTGATATTGAAAACTTTTAAAGTTGAACAAGGTGAAGCGGATTTGAAGATTTATTGGATCCCATTCATTATTTATTCCATAAAAATTAATAATTTGAAAATTTGAAAAGATACAAAATATTTGAAAATATACAATAATAGCTGAAGGCTATCTGAACATAAGAAAAATTAAATAGCTGAATTTGCTGAAAATATGAAGATACTGTAAGCTTTTTAAAGTTGAATATTTTCTCCATAGGAACTGATGAATTCAAAATAACATAAAAGTATTTAAATATATGAAAATTTGAAAGTTTTGAAATATGAAAGGTCATACCATTCTAGTGCTGAAGAAGCTGAATTTTTTAATATTTGAATGGTTTAAATAGCTGAATATATGAAGGAGTAGAAGAGGGACAAAAAAGGTAGGAAAAATATATAATAATAAGTTTAACTAAAAAAGCATTTCCTTCTGAAAATGCGTTGAAAAGCTAACATTTGAAAGCTTGAAGCTGAAAATAAAAAAAAAATTGCTGAAAAGGTTTGAAAATAGCTGAAAAAAGCTGAATATAAATGAAAACTGAAAATGCTGAAATAGCTGAAATATGAAATATTAACTGAAAATGTCTGAAAATAGCTGAAATATGAAATGAATAACTGAAAATGTCTGGGAAAAACTGAAAATAAAAATAACTGAAAATGTCTGAATTTTGCTGAAATAAAAATGTTTTAAAGCTGAAATAGCTTAAAATACTGAACGAAATAATAGGCTGAACATAGCTTAAAATTGAAAATATCAAAAAGGGAAAATTCCTGCTGAAAATGTTGAAGCACAAACATATTGGGTGGAAATGTATAACTGAAAAGATAAGCAAAACTTTAACTTCTAAATATTCAAAGATATGAATCACAATCCAAGAAATAGAGAGGGAAAAATCAGCGTGAGATCAAGAGAGAAAGAAATTGAGTCAGAAGGAGAAAGATAAATAAAAAAAAGAGGAGAAACCAGGTGAAGGATAGACAATCTAAACACTGAGTGGATTTTCTACAAAGCATTTGTTAAACCCTGTCAAAAAAAAAGATCAAATCACAAAATAGTAAATAATAGAGAGGAAAGATTGAGCCCAAATATGTTTGTTATTTTGTGGGTTAAATGAGACCTGAGAAAGTCTGATGCTTTTCCTTTTTATCTCTCCATTAGACACACCCCCGCACCCACACACACGGGAGGGGGAAAATGTATGATCAACAAGATTGTGTGTGAGATCTGCCACTGATTAGCCTAACGTGAAACACCTGTGTGACTGGGGACAGCTCAGATTCTGAGGAAAGCAGCCTGTCAGAACATTTGGATTTGAAAAGAACATAACTCCGATCCTAAAAGTCTACATTAGGAGATGCTCAAGGCTTGTGTTAACGTTTACATTCCTTAAATATTTTTAGGTTAAGAAATGAGAGTTTAATCGCAGTTCAGAAAATGTTCCTGTTTTCTTCAAAAAGTTAAAAGTCTCAGGTTTTTTAAAGGAGATGACTGAGGAGAAAAGGGGGACTTCCCCCTCTTTAAGGCTTCTCTAGAAAAATTGGGAAACTGTTGGATTCCATAGTCACATGTCTCGACAAGCACAAGATTCCTACTACTTTATCAAAAATTATGCCTAAAGAGTAATAATTGTGGCCGTGTGACGATTACAAATCTTTTTTCCACGATTCTGAAGCAGCACTGCACTCTAACGACGACGTCACAGCTCTAAGGTCCCACACACACACCCCTTGTAAAGTCCAGGAGGAGGGGAAAAAAACATAAAACTAAAATGGTTACAATTAAATAACTAAGATATAAAAGAAGCTTATTTTTAAAGTTATAGCTAACACTTTTGTCAACAAAAATTTTTTTCTGAATGTATGCTGATATTGTAAGCTTTTAAAGTTGAACAAGTTTAAGCGGTTTTAAGATTTCCCCCTTGGATCCCATTCATTATTTATTCCATAAAAATTAATAATTTGAAAGTTTGAAAAGATAAAAATATTTGAAAATATACAGTAATAGCTGAAGGCTATCTGAACATTTAAAAAATTAAATAGCTGAATTGCTGAAAATATGAAGATACTGTAAGAAAGTTTTTTTCCCAAGGAAGTGTTTAAAATAAAAAAAAGATTTTTTAAGAAAATTTTAAATTTTAAATATGAAATATAGCTTTAGGTGAAAAGTGAATTTTTTAAATTTTTTTAAAAACTAATATTTAAATAAAAAAAAAAGGGTGGGGAAAAGATAAAATAATAATTAGAAAATGCATTTTTCTGAAAATGGTTGGAATGTTTAAATTTAAAGTTGAACAAAAGTAAAAACAAAATTTGAAAAATTTGAAAATAAAAATGAAATAATAATGAAAAAGTTAAAAGCTGGAAAGGAAATTGGAAATATTTTTTAAATAAAATCTGAAAATGCTTTGAAATGTAATGAAAATTTAAATTTAAAATAAAAACAAAATTCTGAAAAGTGAAAATTTAAAAATCTGAAAATGCTGGGAAAAATGAAAATTTAAATAATCTGAAAAT
>NC_079405.1:8419776-8437276 GCF_029220125.1 Pseudoliparis swirei | reverse complement strand
AAAATGCATTTCCTTACTGAAATGCGTTGAAATGCTAATATTTGAAAGTTTGAAGCTGAAAAAGTAAAACAAGATTGTTGAAAAGTTGACTGGATGTGGGAATGGACCAGCTGGAGTGTCACGGACATGGGCTGAGGTTTGAAAATAGCTGAGGAATAGCTGAAGTATGAAATGAATAACTGAAATGTCTGAACATAGAGGAAGTGTCTGAGAATATGGGAAGAAATGATTAACTGAAAATGTCTGAAAATAGCTGAAATAATGGGAATGAATAACTAGAACATTTCTGGAAAATATCTGAAATAAGGAAATGAATAAATCCAAAAATGTCTGGAAATAGCTGAAATATGAAATGAATAATGAAAATGTCCTGGAAATAGCTGAAATAATGAAATGAATAACTGAAAATGTCTGAATTTAGCTGAAATAAAAATGTTTTAAAGCTGAACATAGCTTAAAATAGCTGCCAACAGATAATAGGCTGAACATAGCTTTAAAAACTATCTGAACATATCAAAAGGGAAATTTCTGCTGAAAAATGTTGAAGCACCAAACATATTGGGTGGAAATGTATAACTGAAAAAGATAAACCAAAACTTCCAACTTCCTAAATATTCAAAGATATGAATCACAATCCAAGAAATGAGAGAGAGAGGGAAAAGTCAGACGTGAGATCAAGAGAGAAAGAAATTGAGAGCCAGAAGGAAAAAGATAAATAAAGAAAGAGAGAGAAACCAGAGTGAAGGATAGACAATCTAAACACACAGAGTGGATTTTTATACAAAAGCATTTGTTAAAGCCCTGTCAAAAAAAAAAAGATCAAATCACGAAACTAGTAGCATCAATAGAGAAAGATTGAGTTTTAACGCTGCCGATTATGTTTGTTATTTTGTGGGTTAAATGAGACCTGAGAAAGTCTTGATGCTGGTGCTCTTCTAATATCTCCCACATAGACACACGGCATAAGCGCACGCGGCCAGCCTTCACACACACACGCACGCACACACGTTAGTCTGTGTGAGGGAATTAAAATGTATGATCAACAAGATTGTGTGTGAGATCTGCCACTGATTAGCCTAACGTGAAACACCTGTGTGTGATCATGCGAGACAGCTCAGATTCTGAAGGAAAGCAGCCTGTCAGAACATTTGGATTTGATAGAGAACTATAACTCCGATCCTAAAGAAGTCTACATTAGGAGATGCTCAAAACTTGTGAACGTTTATAATATCCTTAAATATTACCAGGTTAAGAAATGAGTTTAATCGCCAGTTCAGAAAATGTTCTATGCTTGCTTCAAAAAGTTAAAATGTCGTCAGGTTTTCAATGGAGATGACTGAGAAAAGGTGGACTTCCCTCCCTCTTTAAGGCTTCTCTAGGAAAAATTGGGGAAACTGTTGGATTCCATAGTCACATGTTCTCGACAACACAAGATTCCCCCTACTTACTTTATCAAAAACTATGCCTTTTAAAGAGTAATACCAAATGAGGCACGTGGTGACGATATACAAATCTTTTTTCATCGATGGACAGTGAAGCAGCACTGCACTCTGGAATCGTGACGAACGTCACAGCTCTAAGGTCCACACACACACCCATTGTAAAGTCCAGGAGAGCCGGGAAAAACACACTGCCAAAACTAAAATGGTTACAATTAAATAACTTCTACGAGATATGAAAGAGAGCTTATTTATAAGTTATAGCTAACACTTTTGTCAACATGTTTAAAGGTGGAATTGTGTATTATTGGTCTGAATGTATGCTGATATTGTAAGCTTTTAAAAGTTGAACAAGGTGAAAGCTGGATTTGAAAGGATTTCCCCCATTGGATCCCATTCATTATTTATTCCATAAAAAATTAATAATTTGAGGAATTTGAAAAGATACAAAATATTTGAAAATATACACAATAAAACTAATGAAAGGCTATCTGAACATAAGAAAATTAAATAGCTGAATTTAAGCTGAAAATATGAAGATACTGTAAAGCTTTTTAAAGTTGAATATTTTCCATAGGAATTGATGAATTCAAAATAATACAAAAGTATTTAAATATATGAACATTTAAAGTTTTGAATATAAAGGTCATACCATTCTAGTGCTGAAGAAGCTGAATTTTAATATTTGAACATTAAAGAATAAATATATGAAGGAGTAGAAGAGGGACAAAAGGCACGAAGAAATAGTAGTTATTAATAATAATCTAGAAAATGTATTTCTGAAAATGCTGGAATGCTAAACATCCTAAAGCTTGAAGCTTGAAAATAAAAAAAATAAATTGCCAAAAGGTTTGAAAATAGCTGAAATATGAAATGAATAACTGAAAATATTGACATATGAAATGAATAACTGAAAAATGTCTGGAAACAGCTAAAACATGTCTTTGAAATTATTATATATTTTTAAAGCTGAACATAGCTTAAAATAGCTGCCAACAGATAATAGGTTAAACATAGTTTAAAACATCTGAACACTAAAAAGGAAACTCTGCTGAAATGTTGAAGCACAAACATATTGGGTGGAAATGTATAACTGAAAAGATAAGCAAACTTTAATTTCTAAATATTCAAAGATATGAATCACAATCCAAGAAAATGAGGAGAGAGGGGAAAGTCAGGACGTGAGATCAAGAGAGAGAAAGAAATTGAGCTGAAGGAGAAAAGATAAATAAAGAAAGAGGAGAAACTAGAGTGAAGGATAGACACCCAACACTGAGGATTTCTACAAAAGCATTTGTTAAACCCTGTCAAAAAAAGATCAAATCACGAAAATAGTAATATCAATAGAGAGTGAAAGATTGAGCCGAACGCCAATATTATGTTTGTTATTTTGTGGTTAAATGAGACCTGAGAAAGTCTGATGCTTAAGTTTTTCAATATCTCCACATAGACACACGCAGGCGGCCACACACGCGGGCCACACGTTAGTCTGTGTGAGGGGTTCAGCCGCATGATCAATAAGATTGTGTGGAGATCTGCCACTGATTAGCCTAACGTGAAACACTCAGTGATAGAGACAGTCTAGATTCTGAGGAAAGCAGCCTGTCAGAACATTTGACGGAGAGAACCACAACTCCGATCCAAAGACGTCTATAGATTAGAGATGCTCAAGGCTTGTGTAACGTTTGTCTCAAATATTTTTAGGTTAAGAAATGAGAGTTTAATCACAGTTCAGAAAATGTTCCTGCTTGCTTCAAAAAGTTGAAAGGTGCTCAGAATTACAATGGAGATGACTGAGGAGAAAGGTGGACTTCCTCCCTCTTTAAGGCTTCTCTAGAAAAATTGGGGAAACTGTTGGATTCCATAGTCACATGTCTACGACAAGCACAAGATTCCCTACTACTTTATCAAAAAATTATGCCTAAAGAGTAATAATTGTGGCCGTAGTGACGATATACAAATCTTTTTTTCATACGATTATGAAGCAGCACTGCACTCTAACGACGACGTCACAGCTCTAAGGTCCCACACACACACCCATTGTAAAGTCCAGGAGGAGCGGAAAAACACATAAAACTAAAATGGTTACAATTAAATAACTATACGAGATATGAAAAGAAGCTTATTTATAAAGTTATAGCTAACACTTTTGTCAACATTTTAAAGGTGGAATTGTGTATTTAGCTGAATGTATGCTGATATTGTAAGCTTTTAAAGTTGAACAAGGTGAAGCGGATTTGAAGATTTCCCCCATTGGATCCCATTCATTATTTATTCCATAAAAAAATTAATAATTTGAAAATTTGAAAAGATACAAAATATTTGAAAATATACAATAATAGCTGAAGGCTATCTGAACATAAGAAAAATTAAATAGCTGAATTTGCTGAAAATATGAAGATACTGTAAGCTTTTTAAAGTTGAATATTTTCTCCATAGGAACTGATGAATTCAAAATAATAAAATATTTAAATATATGAAAATTTGAAAGTTTTGAAATATGAAAGGTCATACCATTCTAGTGCTGAAGAAGCTGAATTTTTTAATATTTGAATGGTTTAAATAGCTGAATATAAAGGAGTAGAAGGGACAAAAAGGTACGGAAGAAATAGTATAATAATAATAATAATAATAATAAGTTTAATAAAGATTACAAGAACAATAGTTGGACTGCTGAAGCATTCAATAATAATAAGTTAAAAAGATTCAAGAACAATAGTTGGACTGCTGAACTAATACTGAAAATGATTTGAAAATGTTGAAATAGCTAAATTGAAATGTTAAGCTGAAAAAATTAAAAATTGCTGAAAGGTTTGAAATTAGCTGAAATATAAAGCTGAAAATAATGAAAATGTTGAAATAGCTGAAATGTAACTGAAATTGCTGAAATATTTATAAAAACTGAAAATAGCTGAAAATAGCTGAAATATGAAATGAATAACTGAAAATGTCTGGAAATACTGAAAATAAAAATAACTGAAAATGTCTGGAAATAGCTGAAATATAAATTAAAACTGAAAATGTCTTAAATAGCTAAAAATGATAAAGAAATACTAAATCTGAATTAAGAATATAAAATGTTGAAATTGAATAAATGAAAGCTAAAATTATCTGTCAAAGATATACTGAAAAATAGAGAAATCTAACTATCACAAAAGAAATCCGCGAGAAAGTGAAAGCACAAACATATTGGGTGGAAATGTATAAAAATGAGAGAGATTACAAAACTAATGACCTAAAAATATTCAAAGATTGTAAACAAAAAATGAAATGAGGGAAAATAGCGAAAAAGAGGAGAAAATTGAGCCAAAGGTATGAAATAGAATAATGAGAGGAGAAAAGAGTAAGATGAATCTAACACACTGAGTGATTCTACAGAAACAGCTGTGTAGAGACTGTCAAAATGATAAGATCCGAAAATTTGGTGAATACTAGTGAGGAAAGACTTGAGCAGCTCGATTATGTTTTTAAATTTTTGTGGGTAAAAATGACCTAGAAAGTCTGATGCGGTGCTCCCTAATTTCTCCAAATTGAACGGGGACGCCAACAATCCGTTTGGGTTTAGGGTCAAAATGATGATCAAAAGATTGTGTGAATTCTGCCACTTTTAGCCTAACGTAAAATGGGTGTTTGGGCAGCTCAATTCTGAGAAACAAGCTTTAAATTTTTAAAAATAATCTTAAAAAGTCTAATTGGGATGCTTCAAATTTTGAACGTTTACATGCCTTAAAATATTTTAGGTTAAAAAGGAAGTTTAATAGTCAGAAATGCCGTTGCTCAAAAATTTAAAAGGTGTCAAATTACAAGGAGATATGAAGAAAGGTGATTCTTTTTAAGTTTCTAAAAAATTGGGGAAATTTGGATTCCATAGTCACTGTCTGAAAAGCAAAGATTCCCTAATTTATCAAAATTATGCCTAAAGAGTAATAATTGTGGAGAATGAAATACAAATTTTTGAACTAAAGCATCACTCTAAGACATCGCCAAAGGACAAACCCTTTAAATAGGGGAAGCGGGAAAAAATAAAACTAAAAGGTTAAATTAAAACTATAGGAATAAAAAACTAAAATTTTAAATTATAGCTAAATTTGAAATTTTAAATGGAATTTTATTTAGCTGAAGTATGCTGAAAATTGTAATTTTAAAGTTGAAAAGTGAAGAATGAAGATTCCCATTGGATATTAATTATTATTCCAAAAATTAATAAATTTGAAAATTTGAAAAGTACAAAAATTTGAAAATATACAAAATAGCTGAAAGTAAACTGAATAAAAAAATTTAAATAGCTGAAATTTCTGAAATATGAAATACGTAACTTTTTAAAATGAAATATTTTATAGGAATATGAAATAAAATAACATAAAAGTATTTAAATAATAATGAAAATTTGAAATTTTGAAATATGAAAGGTCATAATTAGTGCTGAAAAGCTGAAATATTTTAATATTTAAAGTTTAATAGCTGAATATATGAAGGAATAGAAAGAGGGCCAAAATACGGGAAATAGTATAAAATAACTAAAAAGCATTTTCCCCTGAAAATGGTTGAATGCTAACATTTGGGAAAGCTTGAAGCTGAAAAGTAAAAAAAAATTGCTGAAAAGTTTGAAAATTAGCAAATGAAATGAATAACGAAAAGCCTGGGGATAAAGCTGGAAAGAATTGAAATTTTAAAGTGAAATCTAAAGTGAAAAAGGAAAGAAAAGTTGAAAATAGAAAAATCTAAATGTTGAAATTCTGAAAATTGAAACAAATTTGAAAAAATAGAATAAAACCGAAAATGTTTAATTTGCTGAAATAAAAATTTTTAAAGCGACATAGGCTTAAAATAGCTGAACAGATATGGTGAACATCTTAAACTCAACATATAAAAGGAAACTTCCGCTGAAAAGTTGAACACAAACTATTGGGGGAAATGTATAATAAAAGATGTTTAACTTCAAAAAATTCAAAGTTTAAACAACCAAGAAATAGAAGGGGGGGAAAAGTCAGACTGGATGAGAGAGAAAAAATTGAGTCAGAAGGAGAAAGTAAATAAAGAAAAAGGAGAAAAGAGTAAGGTAGAAATTCCTGGTGGTTTTTTAAAAAGTTTTTTAAATGTCAAAAAAAAAAGATAAAAAAGAAAATATAATTCAAAAGGGAAAGATTAGCCGAAAGCGCCAAGTTTTTATTTTTTTAAATAGCCTGAGAAATTGTGCTGGGGTTTCAAATCTCCACATAAGACACACCGCGCACGCGGCCACACCCACCAGTTAGTCGGGAGGGGGAAAAATAAACAAATTTTGGGGTTAACCCCCAAATTTTAACTAAACAGTTGAAAGAAGCTAATTTAGGAAAGCACCTGTCAAAAATTTGGATTTGAAGGAAATAATCCGATTAAAAACTTAATTGGAAGTAAGGGGTTGAAGTTTCATGTCCTTAAAAAAATTTTTATTTAAAAATAATTTAATGAGTTCAAAAATGTTCCTGCTTGCTTCAAAAAGTTAAATGCTGAATTAAATGGAGATACTGAAGAAAGGTGGATTCCCCCTCTTTAATTCTCTAGAAAAATTGGGGAAATTTGGATTAAGTCACATTCTACGAAAGCCAAAATTTATATTTATAAAAATTTTTAAGAGTAAAAGGGCCGTGGGAGATATAAAATCTTTTTCCTTCTGAAAGCCTGATCTAACGAGCTAAGCTTAAGGGAAACAAAATTGTAAAGTGGGGGAAGCGGAAAAACAATAAAATAAAATGGAAATTTAACATACGAATATGAAAAGAATTATTTTTTTAAAGTTATAGCTAAATTTTGTCAACATTTTAAATGGAATTGTGATTTTCTGAATGTATGCTGATATTGTAACTTTTTTTAAGTTGAAAAGGTGAAATTTGAAGATTTATTGGGAAATTTTTATTTATTATAAAAATTTAATTTTAACATTTAAAAGTACAAAATATTTTAAAATAACAATAATACAAGGCTTCTGAAATAAGAAAAATTAAAAAAATGAATTTCTGAAAAATAAGAACTTAACTTTTAAAGTTGAATACTCCAAGGGAATGAGAAAAAATAACATAAAAGATTTAAAAAGAAAATTTGAAAGGAAAATGAAAAGGATACATTCTAGTGCTAAAAGCAAATTTTTAAATTTAAGGTTTTTAAAACGAATATTTAAGGAGAAAGAGGGCAAAAAAAGGGGAAGTGTATTTAATAACTAGAAAAGCTTTCCTTCTAAAATCTTAAATTAACAAAAGCGGCGAAAAAAAAAACAAAATTGCTGAAAAAAATTTAAAATGTGAAAAAGCTGAATTGAAAAAAATAACTGAAAATGTCGAACATAGCTGAAATTGAAATGATTAAGAAAATGTCTAAAAAGCTGAAAAAAGAAATGTAACTGAAAATTTCTGAAAAAATTAAATAGAAATGAATAACTGAAAATGTCTGGAAAAGTGAAATATAAATGAATAAATGAAAATGTCTTAGCTTAGAAAAATTGAAAATGTTTTTAGGGAACATACAAAATTGAAAATAAAAGGGAAATTTCTAAAATTTAAGAAAACTTTTGGAAAAGTTAAAAAACTTTGAAAGAAACAAAAAATAACTTTTCTTTTAAAAATTCAAAAATATGAAAAACCGAAATAAAGGGGAAAAGTCAACTTAAGGGGAAAGAAAATTAGCGAAGGGAAAGTAAATAAAGAAAAAGGGAAACCGATGAAGGGTAGACAAATTCATATTTTTCTAAAAAATTTTTAAATTAAAAAAAAAAAGAAAATACAAAATAGTAATATCAATAAGAAAAATTAGCCGAACCGGGATATGTTTGTTATTTTGTGGGTTAAATAACCTAAAAGTTATTTGTTTTAAATTTAATATGAAAGGCCCACACAAGGCCAATTATTTTGAGGGGGGTTAAAATGTATGATCAAAAGACGTGTTAATTATATTAGTAAGTAAAACCTGTGTGCGAGACACTAATTCTAGGAAAGCACCTTCGAAATTTTGGTTTTGGGGAAGAACCCTAACTGACCCAAAAGTTTAAAAATGCTAAGGTTGTGTGAATTTAATGTCCCAAAATTTTTTAGGTTTGAAATGAATTTTAATGATTCGAAAAATTTTTGTTGTTAAAAGTTTAAAGGGGCGAATTTCAATGGGGAAAGATAGGGGAAAAGGTGGATTCCCCCTTTTTAAGGTTCTTAGAAAAATTGGGGAAATGTTGGGCCCTATAATGTTACGAAAGCAAAGATTCTAATTTTTAAAAATTAGCCCAAAAGTAAAATTGTGGCCGTGGTGACATATAAAATCTTTTTCCGCAATTTGAAGCACACTGATTAACGAAGTACACTTAATCCCCCCCCAAACAATTGTAAACCAGGAGGAGGGAAAAACATAAAACAAAATTTTTAATTTAAATAAATAGAGATATGAAAAGAAGTAATTAAAAGTTTACAACATTTTTGTCAACATTTTAAAGGTGGGAAATTGGATTTAGCGAAGAGCGATATTGTAATTTTGTTAAAATGAACGGGGAAATTTTATTGGTCCCTTCATTTTTTATTCCATAAAAAATTAATTTTGTTTGAAAAGATAAAAAATTTGAAAAAATTCATAATAGCTAAGGCTTCTGAACATAAGAAAAATTAAAATGAAATTTTTGGGAAAAATAAGATCTTAAGCTTTTTAAAATTGAAATTTTTTTTCCTGGAACGTAATTCAAAATAAAAAAAGATTTAAATTAGAAAATTTGGTTTTAAAATGAAAGGTCTAATTCTAGTGCTGGGGAAATGAATTTTTAATTTTGAATGGAAATGTGAATATATAAGGGTAGAAAGGGGCAAAAATCAAAAATAGTAAAAATAATAATGTTTTAAAAAAATTTCAAAACTTTGGGCTCTGAAGCATTCCAACAATAAGAAAAAACACCTTTAAAATCGGGAAGCAAACACTAAACTTAAGTAAAAATAAAAAAAATTTGAAAAGGTTTAAAATAGCTAATTGAAATAATAATGAAAATGTCTGAAAATAGCTAAATTTTGAAATTTTTTCCCGGGAAATATTTTTTTAAAATGAAAATGCAAAAAATTTTAAATATAAATGAATAACTGAAAATTCTGGGAAAAAACTGAAATAAAAATGAAAAGTTGAAATTTCTGGGAAAAAATAAAAAATAACTAAAATTTTAAATATAAAAGAAAATGAAAATTTGAAAATTTTAAAAGCTGAAAATAAAAAATTTTTTTAAAGCTGAAATAGTTTAAAAAAGGCCCAAAAAATGGGAAATAGTTAAAATTAAATATAAAAGGAAATTCCCGCTGAAAATTTAAGACAAACATATTGGGTGGAAATTATAATGAAAAGATAACAAAACTTTAAATTCTAAAATTCAAAAATGAATCACCCGAAATGGGAAGGGAAATCAACTGAGTAAAAAAAAAAAATTGGAAAAGGGGGAAAAGTAAATAAAGAAAAGAAAAGGGGAAAACCAATGAAGGATAACTAAAATGGTGGATTTTTTAAAAAGATTTGTTAAACCCTGTAAAAAAAAGATCAAATACCAAAATGGAGAATAATAAGGGAAAGATTACGAAGCGATATGTTTTTTATTTTGTGGGTTAAATGAACCCGAAAATTCAAATGTTGGTTTTTTCTAATATTTAATTAACACAGCCGCGCACGAACACGCACAAACTTAGTCTGTGTGTTGGGGGGGGGTTAAATGTATATAAAAAGATGTTTAAACTCCATATTAGTAAATGAAACACCGTTTGGGGGAAGTCAGACTGAGAAAACCGAAAAATTTATTTGAAGAGAAATAATGAAAAGACTCTAATTAGGGATGCTCAAGGGTTGTTAACGTTTACATTCCAAATATTTTTAGGAAGAAAGAGAGAACGCAGTTAGAAAAATTTTGTTGCTTAAAAAGTTAAAGGTGCTCAAATTACAATGGAAGCGAGGGAAAGGGGACCCTTCTTTAAGGTTCTTAGAAAAAATTGGGGAAACTGTTGGGTTCCAAGTCACTGTTGACAAGCACAAAATTCCACTACTTTATAAAAATTATGCCTAAAGAGTAATAATTTTGGCCGTGGGGACGATTCAAATTTTTTAGTTTAAGAATGATTAACGCAGTCCCGAAGGTCCCCCAAAATTGAAAGTCCAGGGGGGGAAAAAAAAATAAAACTAAAATGGTTCTTAAAAAACTTCAGAAAAAAGAACTTATTTATAAAGTTAAGCAACACTTTTTCAAATTTTAAAGGTAATTGTGTTTTTGTGAAGTATCATTTTTTTTAAATTGAACAATGAACTTTAAGACCCCCTTGATATTATTTTTTACCTAAAAAATTAATAAGAAAATTTAAAGATCAAAATTTTAAAATATAAATAAATGAAGGTACAAATGAAAAAAAATAGCTGAATTTCTGAAAATAGAAAATTAAGCTTTTTAAATTGAATATTTTTCCAAAACGATTTAAAAAAAAACAAAAAATATTTAAATATAAAATTTGAAATTTTAAAAAAAATCATAATTTATTGAAGAAGCTGAATTTTTAAAGAAGGAAAAGTGAATATATAAGGATAGAAAGGGCAAAAAAGGGGAAAAATAGTAAAAAAATAAAATTTTAAAAAAGGTTTAAAAATAAAAAAATAGTTTAAATGCTGACATTAATAATAAAGTTTTTAAAAGGGGAAAAATTTTAAATTTTGAAAAAACTTTAAAATTTAAAAAATTAAAATTAAAGAATAATAAAATGTTGGAAAAAAACTGGGAAAAATGAAATATTTTTCTGAAAATGCTGGAAAAAGCTAAAATAAAGTAACTGAAAATTTAAATTCTGAAAAAAAGAAAAAAACTTTTAAAATGCTGGAAAACTGAAAATAAAAATTGAAAATGTTGGAAAAAATTGAAATTAAAAACTGAAAAAAGGGAAAATAAAAATTTTAAAATTTTAAAAATAAAAATAAAGGGGGAAAGCAAAATAAAAAAAAGAAATTTAAAGGGGAAAAAATAAAAAAAGGGGAAAAAAAAAATAAAAAAACCCGTTTGAAAAAGTAAAAAAAAACAAATGGGTGGAAAAGATAAAAGGAAAAGAAAGGGTTTATTTTTTTAAAAAAAGAAAATTTCCCGGGTTTTAAAAAAAAATGACAAGGGGAAAAAAAAGGGGGAAAGGGGCAAAAATTTAATAAAAAGGGGGAAAGCCCTTAAACCTAAAGGGGGGAAACATTTTTTAAAGGAAAAAAAATCAATTTTAAAACATGAGAACATTTTTAGAAGAGAACCAAAAACCCCCCCAAAGGTTAATTGGGTTAAGGCTTTTGGGAACGTTTTTCCTTAAAAATTTTTATTTAAGAAAGAGAGAACCAGCAAAAAGTTCCCGTTGTTAAAAGTTAAAGGTGTCAAATTTGGAGATGACTGAAGAAAGGGGGACCCCCCTTTTTAAGCCTCAGAAAAAAGGGAAAGGGTTCCAAAACATTTAGAAAAAAAGACCCTACTCATCAAAATTAGTAAAGAGTAAAATTTTTGGCCCTTAAAATTCAAATTTTTTTGGTTTAAGAATGATTAACGCAGTCCCGAAGGTCCCCCAAATTGAAAGTCCAGGGAAAGGAAAAAACTAAAAAAAATGGTTCTTAAAAAACTTAGAAATGAAAAAAAGGGTTTTAGTCACTTTTTCAAAAAAAGGGGAATTTTATTTACAATTTTGCTTTTTGAAAATTTTAAATTGCAAGGGGAACGGGTTTAAATTTCCCCCTTGGACCCATTCATTAATTTCCCTAAAAAAAAAAAAAAAATTTAAAAATCAAAAAGGGGAAAAACAAAAAAAAAATTTAAATTAAAAATTGAAAATTGAAGTTTTTTTTTAAATTTTAAAAATTTTTTTAAAAAAATTAAAAAAAAATTTTTAAAATTAAAATTTTAAAATTTTAAAATTTTTTTAAAAAAAAAGGGGGTTTTAAAAATTTAAATTTAAAAAAAAAAGAAAGAAAAAAAAAATCAAAAAATTTTAAAAAAAAAAAATGCAAATTTCTTTAAAAAGAAATCTTAAAAATTTTTTGAAAAATTTTCTTTAAAAAAAAAAAATTTTTGAAAAAAAATTTTAAATTAAAAAATTTTTAAAATAAAAAAATGAAAATTTGAAATTGAAAAGTATTAAAACTGAAAATTTAAAAATAGTGTTAAAAAATGAAAAAAATTTAAAAAAAGGAAAAAATGGGGAAAAAAATGAAAATTAAAAAATTTAAATAAAAAAAATGTTTTTAAAATGAAAATAAAAAATTTTAAAAATTTAAAAAAATAAACAAAAATTTTAAAAAAGGGGAAAAAGCTGAAAATGGAAAAAAAAGGGGGAAAAAAAATTTTAAAAAAGGGGAAAAAAATAAAGATTAAAACAAAAAAGGGGGAAAAAAAAAATTTTTAAAAAAAAAAAAAAAGAAAAAAAGAAATAAAGAAAAAGGGAAACCGGAAAAATTTAAAAAAAGGGTAAAAAAATTTTCCCCAAAAAATTTTAAATAGAAAAAAGGGAAAAAAAAAACCCCCCCCTTTTTTTTTAAAATGTTTAAAAAAAGGGAAAAAGCTGCCAAAAACCTTAAAACACCGCAGGAAACCCTTTTTTTTAAAAAAAAATTTTAAAATTAAAAGAAATAAAAAACTTTAATTTCCCCAAAATTTGGGAAAAAAATATTTTTAAAAATTTTTAAAAAAAAATTAAAGGGAGTTTTGGGGAAAAGAAATTTTTTAAAAAAAAAGAAAAAAAGAAAAAGGGAAAAAAAATTTAAAAAAGAAAAAATTTTCCTAGGTTTTTAAAAAAATTTTTCCCCCGCCCAAAAAACAAAACCAATTTAAAAAAAAAAAAGGGGAAATTTGGGGGGGGAAAAAACAAAATTTTTTTTTTTAAAAAGATGGAAAAAAAATAAATTGGGCCCCAAAAAATTTTAGCATTCCAACTAATTACAAGAACAATAGTTGGACTGCTGAAGCATTCCAACTAATTACAAGAACAAGAGTTGGACTGCTGAAGCATTCCAACTAATTAACAATGCAAACTGCAGTGAAGGAAAATGATGAGCGGGTGAAAAGGAAAACTTGAAACGAAGATAAAATGCAAACAATGAGGCAGAGAAAATAGAACAAAACAAGCCAATAAAATACAACCATTTGTGATGTTGTGCCATCTATATATGCTGTATACAGTGGTGTATAGTAACGAAGTAGAAGTACTTCGTTACTTTACTTAAGTAGTTTTTTTGGGTATCTGTACTTTATTTTACTACTTATATTTCTGTTTACTTTTACTTTTACTTCACTACATTTTGCAATGAAAACTTGTACTTTTACTCCGATACATTTCCCCTGAAACAGTATCGTTACTCGTTACTACGGAAAAAAATAATCATGAGCAACATCGGGGACTGTTGTGGAACACACCGCAGCGCACCTGAACGCAGCACGAACACCAGGTTGGGGGTCAGTGGTCCTTGCCGCGTTCTTTCTATTCCCAGGTGTCTGATTGTCCTACGCATGTTGTACGTTAGGCTAACGTTCGCTAGCTATCGTCAATTAAATGAGACAATTAGCGTGAGTGTAGTAGACGGATCTCTAGCGAGTTAATGAGCTGAAGAAGTGTTGACAGTTGTGAGAATTTGTTGATTTGAGTCGTCTTAGCTATAATATAATGCTAATCATTACAGCATTATTATCATTATTTGTATTCATATTATAAGAGTGACGGTCCAGTAATGGCGACGATATTGATTTGGGACTGTTGTTGTGTTTAACTACAGAGATACAAGTACATATTCACAAATCAACTCTGGATGCACGGACAGTGCATGAAACTAAATGTATAAACCTCAAATTAAAACAAACTATTTAGTACAAAACTGTTGATTGGGGTCATGACATGTAAGGAAGTGTTATTAATTATATCATGTCTATAATACTCTCACTTTATTTCAGGAATGGAATACATCAAGCAGCACATGGAAGAACCCTCCCTGCAGCTAGGTGATGCCACCAGGTCCAGTTCATCTGATGAAGAGGACTTCTTCTTCGTCATCTCAAGCGCATGACAGCAGCAAACAGCTGGATGGAGACGTGGATCACGTTGACTTGCTGAAATGCTTCCCAACTGTGTGCTGCTGTCTGTGAAGCTAGACACACTCTACCTGCACCAGGGCCTGTGAAGCTAGACACACTCTACCTGCACCAGGGCCTGTGAAGCTAGACACACTCTACCTGCACCAGGGCCTGTGAAGCTAGACACACTCTACCTGCATCAGGGCCTGTGAACGGCTCTTCAGCATCGCAGGACTCGTCTTCAGCCCAAGAAGAGCGACACTGAAATCTGTCCATTTTGAAAATCAACTTCTTTTGAAGATGAACAAGACATTTTTCACTTTAAAGTGATGATTTTGGTTGTTACTTTTGGTTCTGCTTTTTTCTGTGTTAATCGTGTTTTTATATTTTAGTAATTTCATAGTATTCATATATTGCTAAGTTCATCCGAGCTCATACTCCTTGTTCATGGCGGCCACAGCACCCAAACAAATAAACTTCATAATTCTCAAAATTCTGACCCTTTGTTTTTTTTATTAACAGCATTTACTTTTACTTTCAATACTTAAGTACATTTAATATCAGAAAATTACTTTTGATACTTAAGTTTAAAAAAAATCAGATACTTTAATACTTTTACTCAAGTAGTATTCTCATAGGTGACTTTTACTTTTACTTGAGTAATTTTCCAGTCAAGTATCTTTACTTTTACTCAAATATGACTTTTGGGTACTTTATACACCACTGTTGATTTATCACAAAACAACGTCAGGGGACAAACACCGTCATGACCTGTTTGTCTGGTGCTGCGGGTCAGAGGAGAAGGAGGTGCAGCCGTTTGGTGGCGCGAGGAGCACTGCGCGGAGGAGGAAGTGGAGGGGGAGGAGGAGGGAGGAGCGCGGCGGGGGGAGGGGGCTCATGAGCGCCGCGGAGCGGGTCGGGGCGAAATTCTCACAATAACTCAAATAAATGTCCCGTCGGATATTAAAACACATTTGGGGGGACTTGATGACCGAGAGAGTAACTTATTCTTAAATACGGATGAATGAAAAATAAAGTTCCAGCAAAAGGGCACTTTTCAATCTGTGGGCAAAGGGGCTGGTGCTTGAGCACCACTAGGGCTCTATCTGTGCACGTGCCTGTCTATGTGTGCCCTGAGATGGACTGGCGGCCTGTCCAGGGTGTCCCCTGCCTTCACCCTATGTCAGCTGGGATCGGCTCAGTGCCTCATGACCCTAATGAGGATGAAGCGGTATTGATAATGGTTGATTCATTTGAATATGAAGCGCCTTTTTATATACACCTTTACATGCGCTCAACAGCATCCATCTTCTTTCTTTAAGATCTTGGTTGGTTTCATCTAAAACAAACATGCTACTATTGTCTTTCATCTAAGGCCGTGCAGGTAAGCTTGGGTGTTCATAGACAATGCAGGCATTAGCTGCATTTAAAGTTGATCCTGCAGCATTATTAACATACCTGCAAACTCATGAGGGGTGAAAAGGGTGACAACGGGGTGCAGGTGACTTTTTGTTGTTGTCACCACATCCACGTTGTTTGGAAGCCTCAAAGCTAGAGCCACAACTACGTCATTATTTATTGTTCTGACCACAATCTAAATAATGATAATAAACAGTTTAAGAACAAAGAATTCCTCCGCCTGACTCAGCCCTATAATGATAGTAATAACAAATACATTGTCATTATATAATATGGTTAAAGTCATTCATAACCAATCCTTTTTTTTTGCCTGAACAGTCTCATGGATTCCCTCCTGAATCTGTTTGTTCTTACCTGTTTGTCACGACACTATATTATAACTTCTATACATATTACATACCTGCCATAAATATCATCATAATAACAGAATTCAATACACCAATTATACAAACAATATGGTACTATAATTACGGTAGACTGGTATATTTACCTATAATAGTAATAAATAAAACATCTGTATGGTTCACTTTTTACCAACTTTTTTTCAACACTTAACAAATGACAATAATTAAGGAGTATTCATACAGCCAGATATGAATGAAACTACATGGTTCCACTAGCATTGATTATACACTATGAGGCCGTTAGTCTCTGGACCAGATGATCCATGCTCATCAGATGAGCATTGAGAGTTACACAACTTTACAGACTGAAACATTTCACTTCTGGTATCTTTTATTTTTTGCCGAAGTCTCTAAACTCGCCACTTCGCCAGAGCTGGCGCAGCGCAGTGTGCGCAGACAGCTCGACACGGAGTGCTGCCAGAGCTCTGATCGCCTCTAATGAAGCATCGATACTAAAAACAGGCTAAATCACATCGTTTGAACGTACGGGTACTTTCGTTAGTATCACACCGTGCAGCGTGACAGGAGTAGATGGCGGGCTAACATTCGCTAACCTGAACCCCAAACGCTGTGGACATCTGAACGCTGATTACCGAGACGCGACACGTCGCATCAAAGATGTTTTATTGCTAAGAGCAACACTTCATACTTTTCCGCGTCTCACTGCAATCTCAACGGCAGCGCGCTGTGACTTCAAAAACACAAACTTCTTCGGATTCCACCATTCACGTGGATGACCTTATTTTGTGTTCAAACGGTGAATTTTCACCGAAGTAAGACAAGTTTTGGCAGGTATGTATTAAGCAGTTAACCTGTTTAAATTCTAAACACCATCAGAGTTCATTTATATTTTATTTCATATATTAAGCATGACAAATATATGATTTCCAATGACACACCAATCCTTTTTCAATAAAATTATTATTTTCCTTATAAAATCTGGTGTTATGACGCATGGTTGCAGTGGAACATTATTTTGTCTTGCACTTTGTTGCATCTGAATTTTTCCCCGTGACGTGAAACTGACATCTTCAACCATGAAGAGTTGAAAACTCGGGTCCAATATGATGAGTTATCAGAGGGAGTGTTGACAGGTCAGACTGCTGACCAAGTCCAAAACATCCATTTCATGACTTGTGCGTGTGTAATTTGCAATAATGACTTCACGACATGAGGTTATCCACCTCAAT